>NC_137610.1:8992081-9007081 GCF_963280865.1 Gymnoscopelus braueri
CAGACCAAGAGGAGCAGTCCACTCAGAGAGTGGGTGGGGTCTATGGTTTGGAACCAGGCTAGGACATGGTGCCGCCACACTACTCCTTGCCGTTTCCACTACAGGGACAGCCCAAGATACACGGCCAGTTATGCTCGTACGGACGCCTGGCCAAGCCGGAGGCATTTTAACCCCTAGTCTCCACGGTGGTGGATAGAACTTTACCCCTGCACCCCCGAGCGCCAACGTTTCTAGAATTAGAAGTACCCCCCGCTGGCCTCCGGTGTCTCTTCTATGGTGTCTAAGATCTCAGCTTTTCTGGATTTTGTTGCTTAATAAATATTGGGACTCAAACAAACAGCCCTCAGCATTTACCAATAGTAATGAAAGCCGGAGGGCCGACAGGCATTCTGAATCGTTATGAATCCAAGTCTTGTGAGTTGTTCAGTTGCCCTGTAGAAGTGTACAAAACTGTATGAACTATCCACGCTTCAGCAACATTACATAACTTATAAAACGGTGTACACAACGAGACTCCTGATGTTGGCAGGTCATCATTCCATTGAGATTGCAATCACACTGTCTGGGAGACACAAATGTATCACTCTAATCACGTTTTAGAGTCGAACTTTTTGTCATAATGCAGAGGCACTGCTGCGAATTTCTTCTAATCTCACCCTAACGAATCATTTTTCCTTTCTCTGCAAATAACAGTGGGAGGGAGGTGTGACATTTAACTGTTGTTTTGTGTGTTGCTATTTCTTCCACTGAGCGTGGGAACTTGGTCCTATTTTTAACCTCCTCTCCGATCGGCAGCACCTCAAGGCGTGCACATCAATCAGCGTGGCAGACTTAGGGTCATACACAAAGACATCAATGATTTTTTTTTCCAAAGGCAGGTGGTGGTGATGGGAGCTATACTGTGAGTCCACACCAACCGGAGTTTGTATAGATTCCTCGCGGGCTGCAGAGCTATTAGCACATTTATTTTAATCTCCGTCCTGTTCCCTGTGGGTTTGTGGGGTCGGCGTTGGAGTAGCTCAGTCACATGGCTGGGTGGTATCTAATGAGACCCTATTGATCTGATACAGTAATACGGTTGGGAATGGTCTTGTAATTTTGTACTGTGAATTTGCTTACACCCCTGTTTAGTCTTGTTTTACACATAATACACGGTCAGCTGTGCTTTTAAACCATTAAGACCTGAGCACAAAGGCCTTCTAAATCAGTATTTTGCAAACCTTTTTGTGCCAAGGAACCCCAAATTGATATATAATTAATATATATTTGGCCGTGACACAGATGCTTTCCCGGTTTTAATGGGTTTTAAGTGTGCATGTTTAGTTTCACGTCAGTTTTGTGGCATATCTACCTGGCTACGTGGTGATGACAGGAGAGAAGTGAGTGGGTCCATAGAGACGTACAGACTTCAGACTCTGGTAATAAGCCTCCATCACCCCCTCAATCCCACTGCAGTACGGGTTCTGTGGATTACCATTCTGAACGGAGAGCAGAATCAATCATGTTCACCCTGCAAGCATTTGCACGTACTGTACTGGAAATGTTCATTAGGCCCAGGCATTAGGTCACAAAAGAAACATGTACATAACTTAAATATACAGATTATTTTTTTTACTGAAATGCAGTATAAAACGTACACAATTCAATTGCTATTTTGCTATTTTTAAAGACGAGCTGAAATGGTATTTTGAGAGTATTTCATTTCCATATCCTAGTAAAACAGGAGCTGTGTGTGTCTCAGCCAATCACGGTGATGGCTTTGAAACATCAAGACACCGGCTATTATCTGTGCATCTTTTACCCAGCTATGGGCACTCATCCCAAGCATGGCGAGTACCATGACCAAATACTAGGGGACAGAAGTCCCGAGCTGAGCGTGCTCTACTGTCAATTGATTAAGAAAAGGACAGGCGGGTGCACACTCTCAGTGAACACTCAATAGAATCAGTCTGCACTCACAAGGTGAATTTTCTTAGATTTTGACCTATATATAGCTTTTTTGCAGTAATGAATTGTGTCAATCACATTACAATACACATAATAACAAACAATAGCAAACATGCCTCAACCGCAATACAACATCTAAACATTAAAAAAGAAAATACAAAAAAACATTCAATATTATTAGTACTTCTCAAATTACAAACCCACAAGAGTACAGTCAATTACAGGCTACTATAAAAAGCAATTCAACATGAACTCTTCGTTAAGTCCCTTTTGGATGTTCAGTCTTCGTGTGGACCCAATAAGCTTCTCTCTGTATGAGTAAACAGTCTCTATCACCCACCTTTTTAAAGGATTCACCAATTCAATACCCTGAAATCTCAACCTACAAACCTCATGCGCTGTGGCATGAAAATGCCTATGGCTACTGGGGATGTTTCATCATGATTTGATTTCTGATGTTACTTTTATGCTCACAGGCTCTGGTCTTGAGTTCTCTTTTAGTTTTCCCAATATAACTAAAACACTTTAAAAGATATACCACAGTACATATTTCTTTTGCAAGTTATTCTCCCCTCACTTTTATCTTTCTGCCTGTCTGGGGGTGCATGGATGAGTCACCCTTAATCATGGCTTTACACGTCTTTCATTCTCTGACTCTGTATTACAGATACAGTACGTTTTAATCAAAGAAAATCAAAGAAACTTCACCGTGTGAGTGCGGACTGTTTCTATAGACTGAGTACCATGACCGGCCTGGTCAGCTCAGGTGGTCAGGACCACAAAGTAAGAAATATCAAACAAGGCAAGTGCTTTATCAAGTTTCTGTTACTGCATTGTCAATGGACCCTTCGCTAAGCCCCACCCACTCCACTCTGTGACTGGTGGTGCGAAGTTAGTCACACCCAGGCCTGGCAGCGCCTGGCAATCTCTGCTTCTCACCCATTGACTTGCATGTTAAATGACGGCTTTTCCCCTTAAAAATAATCGATCATTTCAGCAGAAATAGCTTCAAAATCTCTTCTAAATATAGTCAACAAGGCCTGCAGTAGGCTATGCACTGGACAAATGTGCATGACATTATTTCAATAAACTAAAAACACGGGAAATGTTCGAGGGAGTAATAGCCATGGATACACGACGGTCGTCAGTCTCGACCGTCATGGATGAATTTCAACCTGGTGTTTGCACTTTCTCCATTTATAGCCCGTACATCTACAGAAACGTTCATATTTCAAATATAAAGTGCTTATCCCATGGCCACGGATGTTACATTTATGTACGGGCTCTCAAAAGTACCCGTATCATCCGTATTGTTCAATAAAAAGCATTTTAATCTGATCGGTGGCCATTTTCTCCATATGCTTTCAACAAAGCGACCCTATCGGTTGGTAGGTGTATTGCACTCTGATACATTATAACTCTATGAGAAAATGGCCACCGATCGGATTAAAATGCTTTTTATTGAACAATACAGAATATACGGGTACTTTTGAGAGTCCCGTGCATCATTTTAACATCCGTGGCCATAGGGTAAGCAATTTATATTTGAAATCTGAACGTTTATATATATGTACGGACCGTAAATGGAGAAAGTGCAAACACCAGGTTGAAGTTGATCCATGACTGTAACAGGAGTTTTCATGTACCGCAGGGTAAGACTACAGTAGCAGTTAATAAATAGACGAACAAATGAATGAATATACTTTAACGTGCGGAATCCGAAACAGGCAGCGCTGTGATTCTGAATTTTGTTACGATCACGGTGATTAGTAGCCTATTATTGACACCACCTGGGCGAGTGAGTCGTGTTGTGTAACTTTCCTGACGTTAAGCTGTGTGTGTGTTCAACAACACAGCCATATTCAGCCTTGCAGTTTAAGTGCAGATTTCAGCTTGGGAAAAGCAGCCTCCAACGGGTTTGGGTACGTGGTTCATAGTCACCATTGCTTTATCGTGGTATTCCTATTCTTGCTATTATGTTGCAAATGATTGTGTGTGTGCGGGCGAAATAACATTGACAGCTATGGCAGGTGACGAAAGCTTGCCAGACCTATGCCAGGCTAACAACGGTTGCTAAGCTGGCATTGGACAATCGCTTTTGGGGTGGGGTTTAGCGAAGGGTCCATTTCTATGGAATCGGATCACTGCCAATACTCCTAACTTCAAATAAAGGTTTCAGAACCTTGAAAACCTTTTTTGCAAGACTGAAAACTCGTTTAGAATCTCTGAACAAATATTTGAATCTCTGAAAAAAGTGTTGAATCTCTGAAAAAAGTGTTGATAGGCCGAAAAAAAAAATCAAATCTCTGAAAACATATTTTACAGTGTTTCGCCAACACATTTTCAGAGTTTCAAATTTGTCACAAACACACTTTCAGAATATGCATTTTGGCACTGTTCTACCTGGGTATTATTTTGTTTTCCATGTTTGAAACCTTGTAAACTCCTGACTTAAAATAAAGGGTTCAAAAGGTTTGAAAGGTTTGAAAACTCGTTTTGAATCTTTGAAAAAAGTGTTGATAGGCTGAAAGTGTTTCTCAAATCTCTGTAAACACATTTTACAGTGTTTCGTCAACACATTTTCAGAGTTTCAAATTGGTCACAATCAAACACACTTTCAGAATATGCATTTTGGCACCGTTCTCCTTGGGTATTATTTTTGTTTTCCATGTTTGAAACCTTGTAAATGGGGATCGTTTTTGAAACTAGCAACTTTATTGTTGAAAGACTGGGAAAAAAATTCAATGGTTAAACTTTATTTTGAAACTGTGATTCAGCGTCACACACACAGCAGCACACTCTCCTCAAATCTCTGAACACACACGCGCGCGCGCGCACACGCACGCAGCAGCAGCAGAGGCAGAGCCTCAGAGGCATGCAGGTGCTGAAACTCTGAAACATTCTACTCAAAACCTCGCAGGGAGGCGGGGGGGAGCGGAGGCGGGACCAGAGGCGGGGCCGTTTGACGTCCATTCCAATCACATTTTGTATTTACTGGGCTGGGTGGGACCAACAGCGGTCGGCCAATGACTGACGCTCATAGGGGATTGTCAGACTGCTCAGCCAATGAAAACCCACAAGATAGCCTACACGTCGCTATTCAAGGATTATTATAATAATAATAATATTATCATTATTCATTGCGCACTGGTCCAATACAATACAAACCAATGCGCTGTCGCGCATATCTAAACACACCCACAGCCTGGCACAGAACATTCTATCTTCTAATTCTCCAGGAATGTTTGTGATTATAATTGTCCTATTATCAGCAGATGTGAGAGTGTCAATCAATTCCTTGTGTCAATTGCGTTTACATAAGATGATAGTCTATTCAAAGAAGACAATTTGTGCCACGCAATGCCATTTGCTCCAAATGACACACTTCAGTTTTATTCATGGTTACACAGGAAATAATGAACTGATTACAATAATATAAAATTCTCTCAAATCAGTAACAGGTAGGTGATACATATGCCCATCAAATATGGTTTTATTGAAAGGCAATCCAGGTACCAACATTCGGGGAATATCTGACGGCTTGGAGCGCCTCAGTGCGGCTGCAGAGTTCATCTTGGAATTTGTCATTACAATTTTACTGTAATCCACATTCCTAAACCCCCCCACTCCTACACCCCCCCCCCCCAAGGGACCCCCCCTGGCCCAAGAGGTCACTCATAATAATTGTATATTGGCATATTTTGCGCATTCAGACAGAACAGTTGAGATTTCATTTGGCCAGATCTCTGGCAATTGTACTTGAATTCTTATAATTTTAATGTTTATATGGTCTGTCAAGTTTATATTTTCATTTGGTATCAGTCATGAATTTATTAGAATGTATTAGAATTTATTTTCTCTATTGATATCAAGCCGGATTTTCCACGTGCATGCTGTAACATAATAATACACAACGTGTACTGTACATATATATAGCCCACTGTAGGCTAACATTTTTGGGGGTTTTAGCTATGGACCCCCAAGCTCCAAGCTCCACCTAATGGAGCTGTTTCAGAAAAGAAAAATGAAAGAAATTAAACCGAAAAAAAAGGCGTGTCTGTCTGTCTGTCTGTCTGTCTATAAATCTATCTAAATATCTATCTATCTATCTATCAAACTATCTATCTCCAGCAATGTACCGCTCAGCAACATGTTGTTCAACAAATAGCAGATCTACAAGTGTAACTGTTATTGTGAGCTTATCTGCTATTTCAAATAGCGTATGTATAAAATATGTCTGAATTGGTTAGTGATTCATAATATAATCATTTATATCTGCGAAGTGTAGGATTATTATAATTATAATTATTATATTACAATTGAAGTAAGCGCATCGGTTAGTGTGATTGAGTGTCGGTCGGTCTGTCTGTCTGTCTGTCTGTCTGTTATAAATTATTATATTATGAACCATACACTAGCGTATGTATAAAATAGGTCTGAAGTGGTTATAACCACTTCAGACCTATTTTATACATACGCTATTTGAAAATAGTAGATCTGCAAGCTCACAATAACCGAGCTTGTAGATCTGCTATTTGTTGAACAACGTGTTGCTAATCACGGCGTTGGGAGCTTACATCTGGGGCTGTCATTACTGGACTGATATTATTTATGGGGGGGGGGGGGCAGCTGTAGGCAAGCGGTACATATTGCTGGAGATATATAGTTAGATAGACAGACGGACAGACAGACAGACAGACAGACAGACAGACACGCCTTTTTTTTTCGGTTTAATTTTTTTCATTTTTATTTTCTGAAACCGCTCCATTAGCGGCGCTAAGGTGGAGCTTGGAGCTTGGGGGTCCATAGCTAAAACCCCCAAAAATGTTAGCCTACAGTGGGCTATATATATGTACAGTACACGTTGTGTATTATTATGTTACAGCATGCACGTGGAAAATACGGCTTGATATCAATAGAGAAAATAAATTCTAATACATTCTAATAAATTCATGACTGATACCAAATGAAAATATAAACTTGACAGACCATATAAACATTAAAATTATAAGAATTCAAGTACAATTGCCAGAGATCTGGCCAAATGAAATCTCAACTGTTCTGTCTGAATGCGCAAAATATGCAATATACAATTATTATGAGTGACCCCTTGGGCCAGGGGGGGTTCGGGGTGGTCCCTTTTGGGGGGGGGGGGGGGGTGTAGGAGTGGGGGGGTTTAGGAATGTGGATTACAGTAAAATTGTAATGACAAATTCCAAGATGAACTCTGCAGCCGCACTGAGGCGCTCCAAGCCGTCAGATATTCCCCGAATGTTGGTACCTGGATTGCCTTTCAATAAAACCATATTTGATGGGCATATGTATCACCTACCTGTTACTGATTTGAGAGAATTTTATATTATTGTAATCAGTTCATTATTTCCTGTGTAACCATGAATAAAACTGAAGTGTGTCATTTGGAGCAAATGGCATTGCGTGGCACAAATTGTCTTCTTTGAATAGACTATCATCTTATGTAAATGCAATTGACACAAGGAATTGACACTCTCACATCTGCTGATAATAGGACAATTATAATCACAAACATTCCTGGAGAATTATAAGATAGAATGTTGTGTGCCAGGCTGTGGGTGTGTTTAGATATGCGCGACAGCACATTGGTTTGTATTGTATTGGACCAGTGCGCAATGAATAATGATAATATTATTATTATTATAATAATCCTTGAATAGCGACGTGTAGGCTATCTTGTGGGTTTTCATTGGCTGAGCAGTCTGACAATCCCCTATGAGCGTCAGTCATTGGCCGACCGCTGTTGGTCCCACCCAGCCCAGTAAATACAAAATGTGATTGGAATGGACGTCAAACGGCCCGCCTCTGGTCCCGCCTCCGCTCCCCCCCGCCTCCCTGCGAGGTTTCGAGTAGAATGTTTCAGAGTTTCAGCACCTGCATGCCTCTGAGGCTCTGCCTCTGCTGCTGCTGCGTGCGTGTGCGCGCGCGCGTGTGTGTTCAGAGATTTGAGGAGAGTGTGCTGCTGTGTGTGTGACGCTGAATCACAGTTTCAAAATAAAGTTTAACCATTGAATTTTTTTTCCAGTCTTTCAACAATAAAGTTGCTAGTTTCAAAAACGATCCCCATTTACAAGGTTTCAAACATGGAAAACAAAAATAATACCCAAGGAGAACAGTGCCAAAATGCATATTCTGAAAGTGTGTTTGTGACCAATTTGAAACTCTGAAAATGTGTTGACAAAACACTGTAAAATGTGTTTACAGAGATTTGAGAAACACTTTCAGCCTATCATCACTTTTTTCAAAGATTCAAAACGAGTTTTCAAACCTTTCAAACCTTTTGAACCCTTTATTTTAAGTCAGGAGTTTACAAGGTTTCAAACATGGAAAACAAAATAATACCCAGGTAGAACAGTGCCAAAATGCATATTCTGAAAGTGTGTTTGTGACAAATTTGAAACCCTGAAAATGTGTTGGCGAAACACTGTAAAATATGTTTTCAGAGATTTGAACACTTTTTTCAGAGATTCAACACTTTTTTCAGAGATTCAAATATTTGTTCAGAGATTCGAAACGAGTTTTCAGTCTTGCAAAAAAGGTTTTCAAGGTTCTGAAACCTTTATTTGAAGTTAGGAGTATTGGCAGTGATCCGATTCCATACATTTCTTGCCTCAAATATTTTCAGATTTTTTTTTTTGTGTATTGTTTAGCTATAAAATGAGATCGCTTATAACTCTCCCTTGATGTTTGTTTACATTCAACATACATAATGTGTCAAGCATAATGAATCTTATCTCTGTGTAGAAGATTGATTGATGAGTGGATAATATCATGATATTATTGCCTCAATCTGGGAACCCAGTAAAAAAAAGGGGGATTAATTTTTCCCCATTTGTTTTTGCCTCTGGGTCTGGGGGCACCACATTTTTCATTTCAGCTGATCTTTAAAGGGATTCCTGCTTTATGTAGGTAGGATAGGGAAAAGAGACAGATGAAGGATGGTAAAGATGAGGGACGACATGGAGCACAGTTGAGAGCGAGGTCCCTTAGCCAGGTGTGTTTAATAGGTGTGTTTAATATGTGGTCAATCCATTAACTGGTGGAGTCAGTAGAGTGCCGTAAGACTGTTTTCACAGCAGACATTTCGACGGGTGAACACAGCTTAAGGTAACAACATTAATTGTGGGTCTGTTTCATTCAGGTGTTACTGTGTGCCAGCACGGACAGCTGCTGTACAGTTAACTTCAGGCTGGCAGCCTCGCACACAGTAACGCCTAAATGAAACACAGCCAGCTGTGCTAACCATAACATGTCCATTGTTAACACACAGATTTTTTATTCTTGCGGGAAAAAAAGCTTTCTTCTTCTTATCGAGATGAGAGCTTGAGCTACTTTCAAGACAGAAGCTAATACAGCGTGGAGACAAATATCTCATTTGAGGCTCCCAGATGCTTTTATCCATTATAATTACCCCACAAAGGACTTAAGAAGGCACCGTCTTGAATGGCTCAGCTACACACACTCACACACACACAAACAGCACAAACATCACACACACAAACATCACTGCACGCACACACACACACACACACACACACACACACACACACACACACACACACACACACACACACACACACACACACACACACACACACACACACACACACACACACACACACACACACACACACACACACACACACACACACACACACTCACTAGCCCAACGGGCTCTGTTCTCTAAAAAGTTTGTGTATTGACGCTCGTGCTGCGTGGCTGCAGCTGTAGATGGCCTTTACGCTGTTAGAGCTGACTCAGTTAGAACCTTAATGCTTAACTTAGTGCATATGCAGCGTGTCTCTTTGGCGGGTCCTCTGGGAGGCTGTTACCCAATGCAGAGCAGCTGGAGCGGTTACAGCGAGTGCCTGGGGCACAACATCTGGACAGAGGCAGAGGTATGGAGCTGGGGAACAGGGCTGTGGGTGGCTGAGGAACCACAGCAACAAGACTGTCCAAGGACTGAGAGCATGGTTATTAAGAGAGATGGATGGATGGATGGATGGGTGGATGGATGGATTTATAAATAGATAGACAGACAGAGAGACAGACAGACAGAGAGACAGACAGATATACTGCACACACACACACACACACACACACACACACACACACCACACACACACACACACACACACACACACACACACACACACACACACACACACACACACACACACACACACACACACGCATGCACCCAGGCATCCATACACGCACGCATACATACATACATACATACATACATACATACATACATACATACATACATACATACATACATACATACATACATACATACATACATACATACATACATACATACATACATACATACATACATACATACATACATACATACATACATACATACATACATACATACATAACAATTATAAAACAAGGCTCTGACCTGGCAAATGCACCTGGGCTGGCCAGGTTTGCATAATGTATGAACGAACCATTAGTGTATGAAGATGGGTAGTTAGGTAGTTGGAGAGAGTAATAAATGATGGATGAATGGGCTGATGATTAGGCCAATCAAGGGAAGGATTTTCGACAGAACAACGGCAGTACGAGTGGTTGGATGTACGGAAGACACTGAACATCCAGCCGTGGTGGATGGATTCTGGCAGATGGATGGATGGGTAAATGGATAACTAGCGAGGGAAAGTAGATGGCAGAATACATAGATCAGAGGTCTTCAACAGGGGGTCCGGGACCCCTAGGAGGTCCTCAGAGTTACTACAGGGGGTCCGGCAAATCTTTGTGTGATATGATTTCTTTTTTACCTTAACCACTTGAACCCTACCTTTTCTGAGGAGAACTTTAGCCAAAAATAGCAAATCTACAAGCGCTGCGAGGAGGCGTGAGCTTGTAGATCTGCTATTTTTCGCAAAGAGGTATAGGTGTAGAGGGGAAAAAGAGCAGACCACGTAAAGGAAAGGAAAGGAAAAAAGTTGAATCTGAAACACAATTTTATACAATATAGAGGGGGACCCTGCTTCACCTCTCTCTCAGCTAGGGGGTCCTTGGGCTGAAAACGTTGAAGACCCCTGACATAGATGATAAATGGCAGCAAGGGGAAGCAGAAGGGTATGTGCTCAGTTGGCTTAGGGACAGTGGACAGATAAGTGGACAGATAGATAGGACGGACGACACAGTCAACAACACAAAAGGCATCTCCTCACCAAGGCGAACTCATGCGACACACGTCCGTCAGGGGGTAGTTTGGCACCAAAGCCCAGAGCTGGGAACATCTTGTCGCTGTCATAGTCCTGGATTATCTCGCCCACGGCCCTCAGTGCCATGGCATACGCATTCAGCTGGTACGGGCTCATGTAATGAAGCGACGTGGGTTGCGATGGGTTGCCTGGGAACAACAGCCAATATAAAACACTTAATAAAATATCTCTTTTATATTTATCTTTTTTTTTCTGAGGAAGAAATTTGGCACTGATCAGTCAACAAGATCAGCTCAGGGCAAACACGCAGACACAGAGAGACAAATGCAGACCCTCTTATAGATGACGGCTAGCCTCCGGCCTCCTGCGTAACAATAGATATTTCACAATTATTCAAATTATAGAAAATTACACGTCTGCAATGGTGACAGTTCTCAGAAGCTGCACTAACTGCACTCTCTCCACACCTCCCTCGCCCACCTGGAGCAGAGGAACACTGTGATTATGCTGTTTAGCCTACAGCTCAGCATTCAACACCATAGTCCCCCGAGAATCAAAACACGCTTTTGATCACAGAGCTAACACATACTGTATTGTTTAATGTTGCTTGGGTGTTTGGGACTGTGTAAAATATATTGTGCTGTAAATCTGAAATTATAACTATGCTGTTGCCTGAGGTATCTGTAAGAATGTTTGAAGTTATGAGTTACCACACCATATATTTGAGTTTTTTATTTTTTTACTTAAACTGTCTTATACACTGTTATGTAATGTATTTTTTGTATGGACCCCAGGAAGAGTAGCTGCTGTTGATGTAGTAGCTAATGGGGATCCAAATGAACCTATAGAACTCAACTACAGCCTGTGTAGCGCCATCTGACTTACTGTCTGGTCAATGCCAGGTGGTGAGGACGGGCTCCAACAGCTCAGCCCCACTGACATTCGCTATGGTGTGTGCTCACTGCTTGTTCCTCTGAACACAACTCACTTGTTTTTCAACTTGCAGCTATTTCTCTCTTTTTTTTAGGAGCCAAAATAATAATTGTACTTTGTACTAACTACTGTAGTATATGAGATGTAACAAATACAATCTTGAATCTTCTGACTCATAGAATCACTTTTTAAGTGAAGGGAATCATCTGTATTGATTCATCTGTACTGTATTGCCATTGTTTATTGTTAAATGACACTTGTCTACGATGAATGTGAATCAACTGCAGCACAAATCTAATAAGATTTGTGCCAAAGGTGAGGCATTACATTAATGTTCTCACAAGTTCACAGGAAACGAAGAACAAAAACAGCTTTATGGTATTTGTTCCTGACTTTATAATAACACAAAATCCAACAATCAGACAAAATTACCGGTGGGAATACAGTATTACATGAGAAACATAGATTGCTCATCAAGGACATCTTCATAAATCACCAAAGCTCCTGCGCTGGTGTAATCACACAACATAATATCAGACAAGGGCAGAAATTGCCACTCAAGTCACTCACCATTTGATGCTGTGAAATCAATTGCCACTGTGAAATTAATCTGAGTCCTGCAAGACAAAATCAAGAGAGAGAGAGAGAGAGAGAGAGAGAGAGAGAGAGAGAGAGAGAGAGAAACGTGGAATTATCAATCAAGATAGATTACAGTGCACAGCGTGCGGGGTGGCATTGCAATTAAACAGCCGGGTTAATGTCAACTGACGTTCTGCCAATATCATAGCTACAGTGGGGAAATATAAATATGATAATCCTTTGAGCTCAGAGTCTCTCCATCATCTCCACTACATTAGCGCTGTAAGTGTCTCTGACTGAGGTAAAAGAGCAGGATGGATGGGAACACATATGAGTAGATGGCACAGTTGGTCTCATTGCTGCTATCACGAGAGATCATATCAAATGTGATAAAGTGCTTGATAGAATGAAATAAAAATGAATGGATTCAAGTAAAGTCCAAAGAAAACTACTTAAAATCCAATTAAATTGAGCCAGAGCAGAACAGACAGACAGTTCATGCTGAACTTACCCGCCTTTGATGAAGTCTAGAAAGGAAAGCTCTGTATCCACTAAGCAGGACAGAAGTGTGACCTGTCAGACAGATTGACATGTATTAGTGACAGGCACTGTATGTGTCTTTTTATATGTCCTAATGTACATTCTAAGTCAGTGGTTCTCAAAGCCGGGGGTGCCCATGCTAAATGATTGGCAACTCCGAGAGTGTACAAATGAAACCAAACGGACGCAGGCCAGGGTCCATTTGGTTCCCTTTTGTACACTCTCACAGTACGTTTTAACAGCGGGCGACTCTCGGGCGATCACCGGCGACATCGTCCAAAAGATAAAGAAAATCCATCTTTTCATCGCCCATCGCCCTATCGCCAGTAGTCGCCGGCTCTCATAGACTTTCTTTATCTTTTGGACGATGTCGCCGGTGATCGCCCGAGAGTCGCCCGCTGTTAAAACGTACCGTCAGAGTTGTGGGGGTTTATGGTCTAATGCATAGTAAACTGGGGGTCCTTGAAATGAAAAGGTTTGAGAATCACTGTTCTGAGTAACATGTAGAAAAAACTATAAAAAAAAGAGTAAAAGGATGCAAGAGTGCAAGACATATAAAATCAACATAAAAGTTGTGTGAGAACTGTACATGAGCTTATAACTTTAGACTTAAAGGAATAGTTCACCCGAAAAATTACTTATTTCTATCAATTACACACCCCATGAAGCCTTGAATTCATGGATTTCTTTTGTTTTTGTCGCATTCCTGAGCCAATAATTTCATGACCGGGTGCATTTCCGGTAGGAGACACAAAGAGTCGACTTTGTGTCTCCTACCGGAGACATAAGCCTGTAGGAGACGGTAATCAAATTATTGTCTTAGGAATGCGACAAAAACAAAAAACATTCCATGAATTCAAGGCTTCATGGGGTGGGTAATTGATAGAAAATAAGATTTTTTGGGGGTGAACTACTCCTTTAAAGGCCCCCACATGTTCCATGTTTAGCCATCCACCCACCCACCCTGTCTTCCTATTACTTAATATCCACCTATATTATTGATAAGACACCATCATTATCCACATAAATTATTGATAAGACACCATCATTATCCACCTATATTATTGATAAGACACCATCATACTCCTTTAAGGGTCAAACCCGCAGCCCCATGGGTGGGTGGGTGGAGAGTATAAACAGCTTCGTGTGCTGAGGTGACCACCTCACCACTTACCACCGCTGCTCAGTGACATCATTTTGTACTAATCCACCCACTGTGGATGGCTAAAATTGGAGCATGTAGGGGCCTTAAGGCCAGTCCACACACCAATGCAACTTCTTGCAACTCCTTGCAACATGCAACTACTTGCAACCATTATCCTCAATGGCAGTTGCAAAGAGTTGCATTGACTAGTTGCATAGGTGCGGTCTGGCCTTTAATCATCTAGTAAAAGCAAGTATAATGGTGTGTTTTTTAGAAGTGATTTAATAAATTAAGACCGGGAACGCATCTGTGTCATTTTAAGATTTCTTTGGCTGTTCAAAAAAAGCAGATATACAAGCTCATAGATCTGCTTTTTTCTTTTTTATCGTGAAAATGTGTGCAAATCTTTGAATATATATATAATATGTTTTTTAAAGCAAACATTTGTAACTTAAATCTTTGCTTTTCTGGGGATCTTAAATGGTTAAAAAGAACACAGAACTCGCTAGCCATGAGCCAACATGGTCCCAAGGGCTAGCTATACGCCAGGGACCGCGTATAGGGGGGGTGGGGTGGGGGGGGATGAATATTGGTATGTGTCCAGGTGGTGCACGGTTAAAAGTTCCCGCTCAGCACTGT
>NC_137610.1:9012081-9059581 GCF_963280865.1 Gymnoscopelus braueri
CCGCTGCACAAAGTGTTAAGTGCACGCCGTCAAAGTCTACCGGAATGGAAGCAACTGCAGGGCCTTGAACTCCAACCTCTCTGACAACACACAATGTGTTCTTACGTTAACACCATCTCCTCCACCCTTTCGTTGACCCATTTCTCAGCTTCCTCCTTTCATCTCCATTCAGCTCTTTGACTGGCGGCCAGCTCCCCTATTTGTTGACGGCTGCACACTACATGTTATAATACTGTATAAAAGTGTGTTATGTAAACTTCCAAAGCACTATTCGTGTATATCTTTGGGTACGGTTCAGTTTCTGGAGCGTGAATACGATCTAGTTCAAGTGTCTGTATATGCATTTACAGGATTTTTTTTCAGCAGCAGTGTGGAGGGAATAAAAATAAAAGAATCCTACTCCTATTCTTTGAATTAAGGAGTGATGTCTACAAAGCACAGGAGGGGGGGGGGGGGGGTGGGGAGGTTCTTGTCAACTTACGAGCCATCTTCGTTGCTCCGGTAAAAGACAAGGAATGGGTCTGATTTTCCAAAGAAGTCTTTCTTGTCCAGCTTATTGCCGCAAAACTGCAACATTACAGACTCCTAGATGACAGTGTAAGAGCCAAAACATACAAACATTATTACACACAATAAAGGACTATGGCTGAAGCCGGCTGAGACACAACAGACTTCTTCTATACTGTATCAAAATGAGTAACAGCAGCGTTCTTCCCAAGAAATAAGGTAGAGATTAACCCTCTCATCTGGAACTACATCAGCCTTTTCCTGCATGGTCTAGGATTCATCAGCTTTCTCCCGTACACTGTCTCCCTTTCAGCTACAGTACCTACAGTTGTCTCCCTACACTGCCTCCCTTTCAGCTTACCTATTGTCTGTCTCCCCTACACTGCCTCCCTTTCAGCTTACCTACTGTCTGTCTCCACCACACTGTCTCCCTTTCAGCTTACCTACTGTCTTGTCTCCCCTAGCTGAAAGGGAGACAGTGTAGGGGAAACAGACAGTAGGTATAGCTACCTACTGTCTGTTTCCTCTACACTGTCTCCCTTTCAGCTTAACTACTGTCTGTTTCCCCCAAACTGTCTCCCTCTCAGATTTCTTGGTGTCTGTCACCACTATCTCCCTTTCAGCTTACCTACTGTCTGTCTCCCCGACACTATCTCCCTTTCAACTTACCTACTGTACTGTCTGTCTCCCTTTCAGCTTTCCTATATACTGTCTACAGTATATCCCCCAAACTGTCTCCCTTTCAGCTTTCCTACTACAGTATCTGTCTCCACCAAACTGTATTCCTCTCAGCTTTCACCCCCTGAGTGTCTGGAATAAAGTTTGAATTGAATTGAATTTCATAATAATCTGTCTGTCTCATTAAAAGCAAATCAAATTCAAAATGGTGTAATTGGTTGTTAACAAGTACAGTACAGGATGTGCTTTCACACATTCAGTGCTCAGTGTGGCAATGTGTTGGCAAAGTCTAAGTGAGAGTCGAGGTGTGTAGTGTATAAACAGGACTATTTACTGATCAAATATTTGACTAATGCCTTTAAAGGATCTACACCATGAATTTAAAAAAAATATTTGATATTTAATATCATATGGTGTATGTCCCTCAAACCTTTTTCAAAAGGTTTGAGCCTAAATCATCACTCAGATATACTCATCCCAAGTCAATTGTCTCTGGCTTATACAGCACTTTCAGCTGCAATACCAAAACGTCCTCTTGGGCAGGGGGGGGCTACTGAGCAATTCTGTCTGTTTTATTATTAAAAATTATTAAAAAATTATTTAAAAAAAACAAAAAAATCTAAGAAAAATACAAAATCGAAAAGAAAAACACTTTGAACATTTTTGAACAATTCCACCAAGTGTTTGAGGTGCCTGTTTCACCCACTTCCGGGGGGCGGAGCCAAAATCCGAGCCCGAAGTATTTGTTCGTAGACCCCCACTTAGGGGGGGTAGAAAAAGTTTCGGAGCGATTCGGGCACTTTTCATTTAACATTGGGTTTGCCATCAAAAATGTTTGTGACATCATCAACATTTCCATTCTGAGATCGCCTGTTCAGACACGCCCATTCTGGAAATCCATGAAATGAGAAGGAATGACTGAATTTTTAAAAAAAAACATTTTTTGGGGTACAAGAGACACTGGGGACCCCAAAAAATACAAAAAACCAAGAAAAAAGTGATTTTCATGGTGTAGACCCTTTAAACTTTGTCGTTTGACTAATGCCTTTTAGGTACGAATGATTTTCTGGAGAAGACTCATTCAGTCAGTCGTATCCTTACCCTGCAGTTAGTCAGCTCCTCTGCTCTCACTATGACGGTGCCACACTTCTTTCCTGGGATTCCACTAGAAAAAAACAAAGAAAAGAGAAACTTTCAGGGTTTTCAAACATTTCCAAAAGTCAAATTCAAGTACATCTCACGCATGTCACACAGTGAGCTTTTCCATTACCTTGCTGTTACAGTGTTCATCCATACAATCCAATTGAGAACTCACACAGACAGTACATTTCTAATTACGATGGGATGCAATGTGATGCGACCCGGGAGTGCATGCGATGTGATGCGATGCGAAAGTGCAGACTAGCCAACGCTCCCTCCTATATACAACATCATGGTCTTGAGCACTGCAGTGTTGCTACAGTATGTATACCTCCACTGTCATGCCACAGTGTGTCTACATAAATGGTAAATGGTGCATTTATATAGCGCTTTTATCCAAAGTGCTTTACATAGATTGTGCATTACATTCACCCATTCATTCATACACCGATGGCGGAGGAAACCATGCAAGGCACCAACCTGCTCATCGGGAGCAATTAGAGGTTCAGCGTCTTGCTCAAGGACACTTTGACACTAACTCTGGGGGAGCCCTAGCCTGGTAAACCCTCCCTCCGGAAATCTAATTTGTCATTTATTTCAGGAGTGAGTCTGGCATGATCGCCCATTCTGCAATTTTGGCTGTGGGCTGGAGTTGGGCGGGAGTAATACCGTTGACTGACAACCCAGCCAATCAGCAGTGTTCCCCTTCAGCCAATCAGCAGTGCATTTTTACCACCTCCAGACTAATGTGACTCAACGGGACTTTTGAGACGGCCATGCACAAAATAGGTTGCCTTATTCGGATACATGCTCGTCACTGCCCGCCCCTGCCGGTTCTCTGATAATTTTTTTTAAATAGGCTCCGTCATGATTAATTGACCACATATATGAAGTTAAACAACAAAATTCTATCCAAACGATATCTTAAAAGTAAATTCCGTGCCTCAAAAAATAAGTTTGAGAGCTTTTAAAAACCGAAAGTAAGAAGTGAAGACAACGCACAAACAACAATGGCTGCCGTTCGTCTTTTGTCGGCTGCACTCAGGCTGCACTCGGCTCCATTCGGGCTCACTCGAACTCGTCACCTGATTGGCCAACTTTCGCTGTCAATCACAGAACGATGAGCGACGACGCTGATAGGCTCGGTTTTTTGGTAATGCGCTAGAAACGCCCATACAAGCCTTCATGCCAGACTCCTTCCTGAAATCAAATGGAAATGAGATTTTCCGGAGGGAGGGGCTTTACCAGGCTAGGGGAGCCCGGGATCGAACTGGGAACCTCACGGTTCACCATCCGACCACTCTACCGGCCACTCTACCCCTGAGCCACTGCCGCTGACATAGGCAGTGCCTCTCTTTCCTCTCCTAGGTTGCTAGTTTATATAACTCCATTTGGGAGAATCTGGGTTCTGTGTTAACCCATTAAAACCAGAAAAGCATATTTCTTTATTTTTGTGTTGGCTATTCAAAAACAGATATACAAGCTCACAGCGCGTCACTTTGTGCCGCGCTGCAAGCTTGTACATCTTTTGAAAAATCTTGAAAGTGTGAGAACTACTGGTTTAGATTAGAAGGCATTTGTAGAATCGGCCTCAGGTCTTAACCCGTTCAATCCGGGAACGCATCTGTGTCATTTTAGATTTGAGTTGTAACCATTATTTTATACTTTGGCTTTTCAAAAATAGCAAATACAAGCTCATAGCGCGGCTGCTATTTTAACATTTTGTGCAAATCTTTGAATACATATATATTTTTAAACTATTTTTTGAAAAATTTTTACTCAAATCTTTGCTTCTGGAGGTCCCTGGAACAAAATATTTTACAAATGTTCACTTTAAAAAATATATATATTCAAAGATTTGCACACATTTTCAGATCAACAAGCTCACTCGGTGCGCTCTATGAGCTTGTATATCTACTATTTTTGAATAGCCAAAGACATCTAAAATGACAGAGATGCGTTCCCGGATTCAATGGGTTAATAGGTTAATGAGCAGCTCAAGTGAAGGGCTTATGGCCTATGCTGGCAAAATGTCCCTATACCCTATATTGCCTCTCTCCCACCTCAATGTCTTACACTTCAACAAACTAGAATAAAACAGTGCTTAAAACGCTGTTACTTCTCCCAGTGACATTTCAACCGCAGTGTGTGTTTACATCTACGTTTGGCAAAAGGGTGGCATTCAGCCAAAGACGGCCAAGAGTGGCCAAACAACTAAAAATAGACCTGACCAAAGGCCACAACCCCTGGGAATGAGGGAGAGGTGGGGGGTATCATTTCATTTTGATAAGTAGTATCCAGTAATGGGGGGCCATAGACAATCTGCAATAAAGCAGCAGGGAAAAATCGATAGTAGATTGAAGTGAGTCTTTGAAACCTGCCCCCAGCTTCTCCCCCACCACAGACATGGAGGGGGGTCTCTGATGCTTGGTGAAGCACTCGCTTAAATTAAGTCACACAGTGAGCAGAAAAAAACCCTCAGAGAGGAGAAAAAACATCACAGGGGAAACAAGGAGAGAGAGGCAGAGACACTTGGCAAAAAGAGAGCGATAATGAAATACAGTGATAGAATGCAAGTGTTTTTTTATTTTAATAAGGAGCCTTTATTGCACAGTCAAGGCAGTTTAAAAGCTTGGCTTAACACAGCTGCGCACCTGTGTAACTGAAGCAAGCATCACGGTACCATCATCTCTGTATCAGGAATGTCTATGCAATGGCACATTTTGCATAGACAACGTTGGCCCCGATCGAAGCGAAACTGTGCACACACACCTGGATGCCAGAGCAGAACCTCTGCCCCAAATAGTTCACATTGTCCTGTTATAGCACCACCGGCAGGCAGATTAAAAAAAATATATATATATATTACTCCTACATACAGTACTTTGCCCAAACATTACGCAAACCGGTACACATTATCTCTATAGTCAAGTGATAAAGACGGATCTGTCCGATTTTTCATATTCCATCCTGATTGGCGAATTCCGAACATTGCTGGCCCACCATAACCTACCTGCCCTGGCAGAGACCTGTGCTCCGAGGAGCACCTTTTCTAGTTCCAATATGTGTTGTAGTGTATTGTATTATATGTATTATTATGTATTACTGATTTACTGAGTTGCATCTGAGTTAATAATCATGTTAATAAAGTATTCAATCAAATCAATCAATCAATCAATCAATTGCACGTAGACAGCCCCCAATAAAGACACCTCTCACTGTCTTACATTTCTGACTCTTTCCTTACATTTTGCATTCTTAATTCCTAATTCTTATCAGCTGTCCAAGCACCAAAGCTTGGAATCCCCATCGATGATGTCATTGGTAGGCAGGTAGACGGAAATGTCTCAATGCTTTATACAGCCACTATGCTTCATACTGCTGCTGCTGCTGCTGCTACTGCTATTAATTCAGTGCTTATTTAGGGTTCATTGGGTTCCAATGCTTCATACAGCTTGTGGTTTTGCTGCTGCTCCAACGTTTCATTATTTCACATTCTCAATGTTTGTCAATATGTCAGTGCTTCTGCTTCAATGCCTAGTTGCATTGACCCTCACAATTGCCTCATGCTGTTTTAGTGTAAACCACAGATGCTAGCCCAAGACAAATTCCTTTTCTGTAGGCCTACATAATTGGCCAAATAAGGGGTAAATAAAGACAGCTCCTCGGAGCACAGGTCTCCGCCAGGTCAGGTACGTTATTGTGGCCTCCTGGTGGCGCTATAATAGGCCAATGTGAAAAGGGTGGCATTTCTTCTTAGGCCTTTCACGCAATCGGACACTGCATGCATGATTTGAGGCATTTTGTTCCAAAAAGGTGTTTTGCTAAATTAGACCTGCTGGTGGCGCTATAACAGGCCAATGTGAAAAGGGTGGCATTTCTTCCTCGGCCTAGTGGGAGTGTGCATGTGAAATTTCACGGATATCGCAAGCTGCGTTCATGATTTGAGGCTTTTTGTTCAAAACGGACCAATCCTGCAAACTTTGGAAGCCAACCTTAGGCAATGAGGATGGAATATGGGAAATCGGACATATCCGTGTTGATCACATGACTGTAGAGATACTGTGTACCGATTTGCATGGCGTTTGGATACAATCTGTAGGAGTAATATAAAAAAATTGGTTTTGCACAAATCGGCCTCCTGGTGCCACTATAACAGGCCCATATGAAAAATATGGGGCAGAGGTTCTGAATTGGCATCCAGGGAGTGTGTGTGTGCACAGTTTCGGAGCGACCGGGCCAACGGTGCCGGAGATTAGCTGGTAAAACACGGACAGGACACATGGACGGACGGACGGACAGACAGGGGGTAAAACATACTCTCTCGCCATGCCTTTCGGCCTGGCGGAGACAATAAAGTACGTATTCTGGTCCAGTTAACAAACAACTTGTGGAGAACGCTGAAGCATTATGCTGTTCTCTTTCTTATTTTCCCCAAGATGAATTTTAGGCATTGGAGCACACTCGGACAATTCAAGCTTTTTTATTCACAGGATGCAGGCAAACAGAGTGACGTTTCGATGTCAAATCATCTTCGTCAGGTCAGCATGACCTTCCTTCTACACATACTGTACCAGTCCTGCTCCTGAGATGCACCGGACCAGCCTGAATTTGGCTTGAGAAACGGTGGAACCCCTTTATGCATGAATTTTAGGCATGTCATTTTTATTTTGTCAGGACAAGGAGGAGAGGCAAAAGGAAGGAACCTGGATAGGTGACTGAATTTAATTCAACTGAATTGCATTGAATTACATCAAACTGAAGAGAACAGACTTGTAAAATAAACTTGACAATGATAATATTTCCCCCTCTGCCATTTTCTAGCTCAACAGTATATATGTTATTTTAAGGGCCGAATTCCTCACTCTGCTAGAAGAATGCACTGCTACATACTGTACAGTGATGCTTGTATGCCAGTTTGACATTGCATGCTAGAGATGACAGAGAAATTGTTTTAATCACATACGTGGAATGTGATGCATCTTTATCTAACCAACCGTAATGTGTCCCTTTTCTTCTCTGTCGATTCCAGTCTTCATGCACTTGCAATTGTTCATCCATCGCTTTCTCAAATTCTCTCTCTCTCTCTCTGTCTCTCTCTTTGTTTGGTCTTTATTAGTGCGATCTGCATCCAACTCGCTGAGCAAAACTATTGCCTTGCCTTTTTTCATGTAAATAAGTACACAGATGTGCGCAAATACAAACACACACACACACACACACACACAATTCAATTCAATTCAATTCAAAGGGCTTTATTGGCATGAGAAAACATACGTTTACATTGCCAAAGCAGAAAGCATAATACAACAATACAGCAATACAATCAAAACAAAAAATATGTACATTTGAAAGTCAGAATCTTCAATAGATCAATTTCTATGTACCAAGATCACTGGGTGCAGTTATAGTGCCGGAATATACCCAATGATTAGTCTTTAGGGTGGTTGTGTTCCGTTTGATATCCTTTTCCTATCACAGCAACTCACGAATCTTGCTGCTGTGTTTGCACATTGTTGTACTTCGCCCAGCAGATATGGGAGTTTTTTGTCATTGGTCATGTTTTCAAAATCTCCGTGTGTGGTTGTAATCTGTGGGAAGTATGTGTCTCTGATGTCTTGGTACAATGGACAGACGGTTAGGAAGTGTAGCTCGGTTTCCACTTCATTTTGTGTGCAGTGGGTGCATAGTCTGTCTTCTCTCGGGATACAGGTCTGCCTGTGACGACCTTTCTCGATCGCAAGACTGTGCTCACTGAGTCTGTACCTAGTTAAGATTTTTCTTTGTTTTGGGTCAGTCACGGTGCTCAGGTATTCTGCCACTGCGTATTCTCTGTTTAGGGCCAGATAGCATTCTAGTTTACTCTGCTTTTGTGTTGCTTCTTTCCAGTGTGTCAGGTAGTTTTCCTTTTGCTGTTTTATAATTTGGTTTAGTCCAATGGGTTTTCTATCTCGTGGCTCTGTTTGTGTTTGTGCCCGGAGTTCCAGGGCCAGCTGGCTGAGGGGGCATCTCTCTAGGGTTTCGCTGTGTGTGAGTGCCTTGTTATGGAGTGCATCTAGGTCGCTTTCTTTTAGGTGGTTGTAGAACTTAAGTGCTCTCTTTTTTATTTTGATAATTAGTGGGTATCGTCCTAATTCTGCCCTGCATGCATTATTTGGTGTTTTTCGCTGGGTACGGAGAATGGATTTGCAGAATTCTGTGTGTAGGGTCTCGGTTTGGTGTTTATCCCATTTTTCAGGGTCATGGTTTGCTAATGGTCCCCAGATCTCACAACCATAGAGGGAAATTGGTTCTATCACAGAGTCCAGTATTTTAAGCCAGGTTTTAATTGGGATGTCTATTTTGATGTTTCTTTTGATAGCATAGAATGCCCTTCTTGCCTTGTCTCTCAGGTCCTTTACAGCTTGGTTGTAGTTCCCTGTGCTGCTGATGTTTAGGCCAAGGTAGGTATAGTTTTTTGTTTGTTCTAGTGGGATTGTATTTAGGAAAAATTGATGGTTTTGGCGGCTGGATCTTTTTTGAAATATCATGATTTTAGTTTTAGTTAGGTTCACTGTCAGGGCCCATGTCTGGGAGAATTTGTGTAGGAGATCAAGTTGCTGCTGTAGTCCTTCCTTGGTTGGAGACAGCAGCAGCAGGTCATCTGCAAAAAGTAAGCATTTGATTTCTGTGTTTGCCAAGGGGATGCCTGGAGCTGTGGACTGTTCTAACGTTTTTGCTAATTCGTTGATATATATGTTGAAGAGTGTTGGACTCAGGCTGCATCCCTGTCTAACTCCTCGGCTTTGGGGGAAAAAGTCTGTGTGCTTTTCGCCTATTTTAACTGCACATTTGTTGTTAGTGTACATTGATTTTATGATGTCATAGGTTTTCCCCCCAATGCCACTCTCCAACAGTTTGTACATCAGACCCTCATGCCAAATTGAATCGAATGCTTTTTTGAAGTCGACAAAGCAGGAGAATAATTTGCTTTTATTTTTGTTTAATTGGTTGTCAATTAGGGTGTTTAGAGTGTAAATGTGGTCTGTTGTGCGATATTTTGGTAGAAAGCCAATTTGTGATTTGCTCAGGACATTGCTTTCTGTGAGGAAGTTTAGAATTCTGTGGTTGAGGATCATGCAGAGGATCTTTCCGAGGTTGCTGTTTACACAGATCCCGCGGTAGTTATTTGGGTCATATTTGTCTCCACTTTTGTGGAGTGGCGTTATCAGCCCTTGATTCCATGTGCTGGGGAAGATCCCAGAGCTGAGCACGATATTTAGGAGTTTTAGTATGGCTATTTGGAATTTGAGGTCGGTGAATTTGATCATTTCATTTAGAATACCGTCCGCCCCGCAGGCCTTCTTGGTTTTAAGTGTTTTTATTTTGTCTTGTAGTTCTTTTAGGTTGATTTGGGAATCTAGTGGATTCTGGTAGTCTTTTACGGCTGACTCTAGGTTTTGTAGTTTATCTTTTATTTGTTTTTGCTCTTTGTTCTTCTCGATTGGGCCAAAGAGGCTAGAAAAATGGTTCACCCATATATCTCCATTTTGGATGGGTAGTTCGTCCTGTTTTAGCTTATTAAGTCTGTTCCAGTTTTCCCAGAAGCTGTTTGTCTGTATGGAATCCTCGATATCTTGCAGTTGGTTTCTAACATGTTGATCTCTTTTTTCTCTTACTGTTTTCTTGTATTGTTTCAGTGTTTCCCCATATTGGAGACGTGTGTTGTGGTTGTCTGGGTCTCTGTGTTTTTGGTTTGATAGTTTCCTTAATTTTTTCCTGAGATTATTGCAGTCATTATCGTACCATTTGTCATTCTCAACATTTTTTCTGGCTTTCCTATTTGATACTTTTAGGTTTGCTAGTGAGGCTGTTAGTTCAAATATATGATTGAGGCCTTCTACTGCCCTGTTTACACTTTCACTGTTTTCTTCAAAGGTTTTTTCTAGGAACTGATCCAGTTGTGATTGGACTTGTTTTTGCCTAATAGCATTTTGGAAAGCTTCTGCGCTGTGTTCATTCCATTTGTAACGTTTTTTTATAGTATGTAGTTTGTTTGGCGTTTGTTCTTTGTGTCTGTGTGTTGATCTGTTTAGATAGGCTGTGGTTCTGTTGTGGTCTGACAGGGGTGTTTGCGGGCTGACTGTGAAAGCTCTGAGCGATGCCAGGTTTATGTCCGTGATAAAGTAATCTACCGTGCTGTTTCCCTGGGATGAGCTGTATGTATATCTACCGAAGGAGTCCCCTCGGAGTCTACCGTTAACGATGTACAGACCCAGTGAGCGACAGAGCTGTAGCAGTTGTGACCCATGTTTGTTTGTTGTTTTGTCGTGATTGTATCTCGGGGGACATGTTGGGGAGCTGATGTGTCCCCCTCCTGGTAAGTGTTTGTTTCCCTGTGTGTTGAGGGTGTCAGGCCCTTGTCCTGTTCTGGCATTTAGGTCTCCACAAATTACAATGTGACCGTGTGCCTGGAAATGGCTGATATCCTCTTCTAGTGTGGGGAAAAAGTCCTCTGTAAAGTAAGGGGATTCAATTGGGGGGATGTAGGTGGCACACAGGTAGACATTTTTTTCGGTTGTGGTAAGTTCCTTGTTTAATTCCAGCCAGATGGAAGAAGTTCCAGTTTTTACTAGCTTAATGGCGTGGATTAGTTCTGATTTGTACCATATTAGCATACCTCCAGAGTCCCTTCCCTGGGTGACTCCTGCCAGTTTTGTAGATGGTACCACGAGTTCTCTGTAGCCAGTAGGACAGCCAGTGGGGCCGTCCCCTCTGTGCCATGTCTCTTGTAGAACAATGATGTCTATGTTTGCAATCTCTTTGGCAAAGTCTGGGGTTCTGCTCTTGATGCCAAGGGCAGTCGACCTCAAACCTTGTATATTCCAGGATGATATGGTGAGTGATTTGTACTCCATTGTTCACATTGTTGTTACATTCCAGAGGTTCTGCCCTGGGCCCATGCTGTGTAGAATTCCCTGAACATCTGCTCGATGCTGTGTGTGCTGGGGATGGCTCTGGTCACCGCCTGTGCGTATGTGTATGGTTGGAGAGGGAGGGGGAGAGTGGGCGGTGGTGAGGCTGATGCAAGAGTGTATGGGATGGACATCAGTGGTGTGGGTGAGCTGTGTGTGGGATGAGGTCTGGGTGGAGCAGTGAGGATATGCATCAGGGGTGTGGGTGGGCCGCCCTGTTGTGTGGCATGGGGTCTGGATGGGGCGGAGGGGTGTCTAGGAGAGGGTCTGCTAGGTTGATAGGGGTGGTGACGTCTAGTAGAGTGTCCTCTGTGTGCAGTGCGGTGTCCTCTGGGTGTAGGATGTTGTCCACGGTGGTTGCGTGTGTAGGGTGTTGTGTCTGTAGGGTAGTCGCGGTCGAGTGCGATGTCCTTCAGGCTCTTTGCAAAGGTTGGGATATCAGCCTTGCGGATGTGTACCTGGTCGTGTAGGCTTCCCTTGTGCAGGGTTGGGTGTTCTGCGAAGTGGACCTTACTCTTCCTTGCACAGATTCTGGAAGTCTGTGCGTTGATTGCGTTGATGTAGTCGTATTCGACGTCGCCTCTGTGTAGCAGTGCCGAGATGACTACTTCTGCGTTGGGGAATGTTGAGGTGGCTTTTTCTATCATTCCCTTGGTAGATGTGACCATCTCGTGGTCTTCCTGTACCCATATGTCGTTTGTGCCGGTGTGGATTATTATATGGCTGGGGGAGCCCAGCCGGTCCCTTGTCAGTAACTCCATTGCACGTGTTGTGTTTCGACATCTGATGTGTTCAACTCTGTGCTTTGGGAAGAGCTTTCTTGCATCGATGTATTTCCCATTTGAGTCAGTCAGGAGTACAATTTCTGGTTTTTGTAGCTGGCGGTTTTCTGGAGGTGTAGCAGTGGGGGAGGGTTGTGGTGGGTCCTCTTCTTGAACGATCTCTTGGGAGAGTACTTGGCTTTGAGGTACCGCTGATTGGTCAGGGTTATCTGGTATTTCTAACCCTTCCTGCTCATTGCTGGTTGGTCTTGCTTCCCTTTCAAGCTTTTCTATCTCTCTCCTCAGTTGCCCTATTTCCTTTTCTGTCGTTTTCCTTAGCTGTTCTGTGTCTTTTCGCATACTTTCCCTAGTCTCTGCTATTTCCTTTTCCTGTCTTTCTTTTAGCTTTGCTAGCTCCTTTCTCATGTCTTCCTTTAGCTGTCTTATCTCCTTTCCCATATGTTCCCGTAGCTGTACCAACTCCTGTCTGAGCGTAGGCTCACTCTCTGCCTGTTCCTTTGTGGCACTGGCCCTGGGAACTGTCTGTTCTTCCGTATACCCCAATAGCTGTTGCTCCATCTGTACTTGCCTATATTCTAATCTAAAGAATTGGTCATTCAACTTGGTAAGCAGGTGTGGCTCTATGGTGTGAGCTTTTGTGGCACTGATTGGTGGGGGTGGGGGTGGACTCTCTACTGTGTCTGGATGTATTGTCTTGTCTATGTCTATAGTGGTTGGAGTGCACTTTTCTTGTGCCATCTCCCTGATTTTGGTGAAGTCATTCATTATGGGTGTTCTATTTCCCTGGATTGTTACTCTTCCAGTTTTGTAAATGTTTACAGTGGTGGCTCCTTCCTCTGAGTGCAGTTTAAGGCTACATCCATCAGTCAGTGGTACCTTTTTTATCTCTGTGTAGTGCTTTTGTGTGGCTTCAATCCATGCCTGAGGTCTATGTGTGAAAAAGATTAGGTTTGTTTCAACCTTCTTTGAGTTATAGTCTGCATAAAGTGTCTCTAAGTTATTTGTCAGGAGTTCTGTCTTGTAGTTCTCCTTATCCATCTTAACCTTAGCTGATGTTGGATATTCAATTGGTATCGGTGTTGTGGGTGTGTGTGCTGTTGCTGTAGCTAGAAGCTCGGTTGCCATGGCTTCCATTGTTCAGGCTCACACCTGGCTCACCTAGCTTCACGCCCCTGTCTAACACCCCTCCCCCGGTACTTTCCTTTGTTATGCTACTTTGCTGCCTGCTTCTACTACTACTACTATTCTATGTGTCTAAATGTTTAAACTGTTCCCATGCAGTTTACTATGATTCTACAGTATTCTATTTTACTACAGTCTTACAACAATCTTACTACACTTCAATGTCTCTAGACTAGAGTTCTGCAATGTATCTCCAAACTTCAGGTTTACTTACTCAAGTTTGTTGTGTGTCTTTTCTGGTAAAGGAGCAAGTTTTAACTCCAAATGTTTTGTTGAGTGGTAAAAAGCTGTTTTATTCCTTGTTGTCCTTGATCCTTTTTGGTCTTTGTGAAAAGTGTTGAAAGTATTTCACAAAAGTCTTTAAAAAGTGTTCCAAAAAGTGTTCCAGCAATCCAAGGCTCAGGAGCTCAGACAAACACAACCTCTCACCTCAAGAGTCAGAGCACACACACACACACACACACACACACACACACACACACACACACACACACAGTGAATGAGTCTGGGTCTAGAGGTGATTATGTAACTACAATACAGCGGTGGATTCTTACGTCATCTTCCCTGTGTAAGTCATTCATTATCAGGCCCATTCAGCTTCAAACCTATCACTGAATCAGCCCCACACACCCATGTGATAGTATCCCATGTGGTCCCATTAGACCAGGGGTGGGCAACTTTGATGATGGAGAGGGCCACTATATTTCCACACTCACTCCAGAGGGCCACATTGCATATACTGTCGGGCAGACACCTCTTACTCCGTATCTTAACCTTTTTTCGTAAATTAATGGCGTACTTCGCCATTCTATGTCACACAAAAGTAGCAAAAATAGCCGATCTACAAGCTCAAAACGCGTCGCACCGCGACACGTTTTGAGCTTATAGATCTGCTATTTTTGCTACTTTTGAATTGGAATCCTGATAGTTTTTTTTTGCCATTTTTGAATTGGAATCCTGAAAAGTAAAAATTGTATTTAATTTCAAATGCATTTAGTTATACTTATGTTAACTTTATGAACTTAATTACAAATACATTGGACATTGAAAAAGACAATAGAATTGTAATACTAGTCATAAGCTACTAATATAGACTGAAGTAATTAAAGCGTGTCATGTTTGCATGTTTGGAATTGTAACAGCTGAAATCAATAATATATCAGTATTCTGATATTAACCTGCGGGCCGCATTAAGTGAAGGTGGGGGCCGTACGTGGCCCCCGGGCCGCCAGTTGCCCATGTACATGTATTAGACAATAGATGTACAGTATGTATGTCACTCTCGGTGGGGAATGGCCTCTGCCAGGGCTGTGCAGTGTCACCTACTCTTGTTTTTGATATTCATGGACAAGATTCTCGAGGCGGCAGTCGTGGAAAAGTCACTGCTTTTTGCAGATGATGTGGTCCTGATGCCGTTATTGGTCTGTGACCTCCAGCTCTCGCTGTATTTGTTCGCAGCCGAGTGTGAAGCAGCTGGGATGATTATCAGCAGGAAACCGGTGGAATGAGAAGGTGAGAAGATGAGAGAAGGAGTTTGAGTATCTCAGGGTCTTGCTCATGAGTGAGGAGAGGATGGAGCGGAAGATTAGCCAGAGAATTGGAGCAGCAGGAGTGGTATTGTGGTCACTGTACCGCACTGTTGTGATGGAAAAGCTCTCGATATAACGGCCAATCTTCGTTTATACTCTCACCTATGGTCATGAAGTGTGGGTTGTGAAGAATAAGATTGTGGATACAAGCGGCCAAAATGATTTTTCTCAGGCTGGCTGCTCCTTCATGTGGAAAGGAGTCAGTTAAGATGGTTTGGAAGTTGGAAGGGGTATTCCATCCAGTTATCATCATGTCAGATCCTCCCCCATCCTTGGACAACATGGTGATGAGATAGATAGTTTGTCAAATGGAGGACAGACAACCCCCCCCCCCCCCCCCTTAGGAGATCAGAAGCGTCTCACATGCTAAGAAGATGTAGAGGGCTTTGCTTTTCGCTGGGTAGCTTAAAAGGGCTAGTGTACCCTGTGGCCACTTTGTCACTTAGGGGGTTACTTAAGGCCAGGGCCTATTCACTAACATCCCCCCCCTTACCCTTTGGGTAAACTATCCCTTTTTTGCTGCAGATTGTTTACAACATTGTTGTTTACAACATTGACATTCACCGCCTCTGCTTTGCTATTCATCTCTGTCAGAGACAGACACAGACAAACGGACAAAGAGAGTACGCTCTCATCAACATCTCTTGGCTCATATTCATGTCGCGCTCTGTTTCACTTCAAAGACTGCCATGCCATCTGATGTTAAAAAAAAAGGGCTCATGCTGAATTTCAATTCATCACTGTCAAATGAACCGGAATTCCAAATCTAGTACTGAGCCATTTGGTATTTATGGCAGAGGATGAGGATTATGTGATGCTGACCACGGTAATGAAATGTGATACAAAGCAGTTCAAAGTGTTCTACATTAAAGAGTGAAGAAAACAGGAAACATACTCAAAGGAAACAAACATGAAAAACAAAGTACTTTGTATTAGAAAACAAAAAAAAGACAGAAAACGCACCTAAAATTCTTAAGTACAGCACAAGTGGTTCCAAACTTTTTGGGGGACCAGCACCTCATTATCCAATAACCCCCCCCAACCCCCACCCCATCACACTGACCCGAATTAAATGAGGTACACACATGTACCAAAACACACACACAAACACACACACGCACGTGCACGCACGCGCGCGCGCATGCACAAGCACAAGCACACGCAAGCACACACACACTCACATGCACACACTCACATGCACACACTCATACACGCTGGGAGTCTGCACTGTGCTCCATCATCATTCCATTCACTCTCTTCTCCTTCTCTCTTTCTGGTCTGTGCTGAGCGTCAACGCATTAGCAGCCTAGTTGCCCGGACCGCTACGCCAGCCACCCAGGCTGCTTTGGGTGATTTTAACTGCTCTATACTAGGTCCACTCCTTTTCTTTTACCATTAAAGGCCGATCACACCAAACACTATAACTATAACTATAAGATATAGTTTTAAGAATCGTTCAAACTCAAGTGTGCGGCAGAGTCCATACCACAACTACAAAAAAGACAATGGTGAACAATACACGTTTGCAAAAAAATGAAAATAAGAAAATAGCAGATCTACAAGCTCATAATGCTCACAACGCAACACATTTTCATTTGGGTTCTTTAGGGTTCTTTATTTGGATTAACAGCAAACCCCCCCCCCCCCAGGAGATTAAGAACAAATTAATATTGATGCCTCATGAATCATTACATAAATTGGTATATGTGTAAATACGTTTATTCTTAAGTAAAGTATTATGTTCTCATGGGCCACTATACCATACTGTGTTCAGTTTATAATACAATATGTTACAATTAGGGCTGGGACTCGATTAAAAAAAGTAATCTAATTAATTAGAGGCTTTGTAATTAATTAATCGCAATTAATCGCATTTTAATCGCATATCAATATATGACCTGAGAACAGTGAAAAGCAACTTTTTCAAATGGATTTTGGCATACATCTTTAAGTACATGTACTCAAGAACTGTACTTAAGTACAATTTTGAGGTATTTGCACTTGACTCGAGTATTTCCAATTTCTTTTACTTTTACTTCTACTCCACTATATCTCAGAGGCAAATATTGTACTTTTACTCCACTACAATTATTTGAAAACTTTATTTACTAGTTACTTTGTAGATTTCGATTATTATTACAAAACAATACAGTAACCACTTAAGCCCTATATTGGCCATTTGAAAATAGCAGATCTACAAGGGCAATGCATTGTGAGCTTGTAGATCTTTTCCACCACTGGAGGCTGGTGTGTTGTTACTGTTGTTTTATAGTAGTTTAATTAATTATTAATAAAAATCACGCGCATGTGACCCGCACCGCATCGTGCAAGTCAGTTAGACGCGCTGTGATTGGCCAGTAGTCAACGCACTGTGATTGGCCAGTAGTCACTTTGAGTGTCAGCTTTCCTCCTCTAAAATGGCGGCCGCGATACCAGTTGCTCCAACGAACTGCAGAGGCCAATGAGGTATCTAGGTTTCTATATCTATGGTGAGAACCCATACAGTTAAAAATAAGTGAGAACCAGGTCGGTTGGTGCGCTGGTATGATCGATCCGTCTGAAACTCGTCCAATGAGAAACGTTCCGCGGTGCAAAAACGGGTGCGATTAAAATGCGTATATTGTTTTAACGCAGTATTTTTTCTGTAATTAATTGATCGAAATTAACACGAAGTCCCGGCCCTAGTTACAATGTAAGCACGATGCATGATGTCTGCCATCTCTAAGATGCCGCATGCACATCAATCTAAACCGTGATTCAAATGTATCTGTAATCTGCAAAGCCTTTTATGTTGTCAGTTATGTTTTTATCATCAGTGAAGAAAAGATTATCATTGAGACGACCCTCTGCTGGGGCTGATTGGCAGGGTGGGGTTGCAGGGATCGTCAGGGAGAATAGAGCACACCTGGATCTATAAATAGTTGACTTTTTCTCAGCAGGGTGCCTCTGTTCACATGGTTACTATCTTGGTTAACACCATATAACCTCCATGCTGCTCATACATGTCCATCCACACATTGCTTACATACTGATACTCTCTACATTGACTGATCCTGTGGTTATTTGGAGTTTGCTATACTTTATGGGTTAATGAAGACGTTTTGCTTGTTATGTCAATGGTGCCTGTGTCTCCCATAAATGTGAACCAGCTTTTCGCTTCCCAGTACACTAGGAAATTAATTCAAGTGCTTTACAGAGAGCGGGGGAACAGATGATTTATTGTCATCGTCTGTCTGATTAAAAAGCAAATGCCTTCGTCTTGTTTTAGCTAAACGTAGGTGACACAAGTTTTGCAACAGCGTACTATAGCTGTCCATGGTGCTTAGAGAAGATCTACCTCTCTAACACGCACGTACGCACGCACGTACGCACGCACGCACGCACGCACGTACACACGCACGCACATGCCTGCCTTTAGTAAGTATTCTCGTTGTAGCATGGGCTCCTGGACCATTGCGATCTGATTCTATACAACATTGAAAACCTCTTTGCACGCTCCCAGAGGAACAGTGAGCAGATTGGGAATGGGATCGCCCAGACAGACGTGCTGTGAACACGTGCATGGTCAGCACCAGATTCAGAACGGTAATACATAGTTGTCCTATACTAAAAACCAGTGTGCTCCTGATGTCCCACACTCACAGACGTCCCTTCACATCTTAACAGTGAACCGTAACAAAATAATAGCCTTAAGCTATGTAGGTCTACAACATAGCAATAGTCGTGACAAACCAAGGACAACACACAACGCTCTACATGCTTCGCTTAGAATGGGTCAGCCCAACCCCCGATGGAAAGCAACAGGCCATGTGTGTTGCGACCAAGCAGCGTGTCTTTTTTACACAGGAATAACATTCACAACAGAAAGTGAAGGAGTGAGACGGGAGAATAGGAGAGAGGGTGGGAGACAGAAAGAGGGAGGGAGAGAGGGAGGAGCTACCTCAATGCTCCATAAGTTGTTGTTTTTTTCTTGCGTGTTTTTACCCATCTGCTCGAGCCGGATGTATATTTTCTACTGAGGCTTAGCCAATCCCGCCCGACCTCACGGGAATATGTTTTTTTGCTGCATCACTACAAGGGACATATGGGGGACGTATGTGAATGTTAGTGTGTGCGGGTGTGCATGTGGCGCGGGTCGTGCGCACACGCGTATGTATGCATTTGTGCAATTGTGCAGTATGCTGTACACATGGGTGCTGGTTTAATGTGCAAAGGTGCATAGGTAATGTCTGGGTGTTTATATATGCATGTGCAGTATGTGTGTGTGTATGCATGGTCTGACGTGTGTGCGTGCATGCGTGCATGTGTAAATGTGTGGTACTTACATTAAGGTTTTGTCCATGCGGCTGCCCAAGGAACCTACTATCTCGCCAAGAGTGCAGAACGCCTGGCCCAGAAAGTCCTGCACGCGCGCGCACACGCACACACACACACACACACACACACACACACACACACACACACACAAAGAGATTAGCTCTTTGACTGCCAGATAATAAAACATCGTTTGCTAATCCACAGTCAGAGACTTTTAGTTTTCCTTACCTTTTCAACTAGTCACAGAGTATTTATCTCCAGTATGATCGATCCCCCGATCGTTGCTAAACACGGAGGGTTTCATCACGACCCCCCATTCGCTTGTTATAGAATCCAGGGAGGCGAGAAAAAGCTGTTTTTTCCAAATCGAATAACAAGGAAGTGAATTGTGGAAGAGATCTTGCGATCATGTGATCTCCTGGTTCTGTGTGGCTGAGAATGAAATGGTCACTCATGTCTAGCGAAGAGTTAATGTTGAGAAAGAAAAACATTCATTATTGTCTCCACCAGGCTAATCTCTCAAGAACAGATTCTGCTCTGCGTTTGAATCTGTCTGGGGGGTTCGTCATAACGTGTGCGCACTGGGCTACAAGTGGGCGTGCCTTCAGATCAGGAAGCAGGCCGCGCTTTACCCAATCAAATGTAGTGGGCGGGATTCACGTGTCCGTCGATCCTTCCCCTCTCGAAACCAACCGAAACTAATTTAACAATAGCGTCCGCGGAGCAGACAAAACCACGGAAAGATATTCACATTTTAACTTGCTCTTTCATCATAGAAGCAAGTGGGCTTATAACCAAAACGATCCATGTTCTCTGGGAGAAGTGGTGTTAGTGTTCCGTGTAGAAATATTGTTAGTGGGAATGAAAACATAGTAGCACCACCGGAAGTGATGCGCTGAAGGCAGACCAAAACCCCGGTTTCCTTGCGCACGGGTGCTACGTTTTCTTCCTCCCAGAGCCAACTGAGATAGTCAAAAACAGCAGAGGGCGCTGCTTTTCCTTTTCATTTGGTTCCATGTTTTGGCCCCTGTCCGTCCATCTGTGTGTGTGTGTGTGTGTGTGTGTGTGTGTGTGTGTGTGTGTGTGTGTGTGTGTGTGTCCATCTGTCCGCCCATCTGTCTGTGAACAGCTAATCTCCGGCACCGTTGGCCCGATCGACATGAAGCTGTGCACACACACACACTCCCTGGATGCCAGAGCAGAACCTCTGACCTAAACTTTTCACATCGGCCTGTTATAGTGCCACCAGGAGGCTGATTTTTGCTAAATACATTTTTTGACATAACTCCTACAGATTTTGTACAAACATCCCGCAAATTGGTACACAGTATCTCTATTACATAGTCATATGATCTACACGGATCTGTCGGATTTTTCGTATTCCATCCTGATTGGCTAAGATTGGCTTCCAAAGTTTGCAGGATTGGTCCGTTTTGAAGAAAATGCCTCGAATCATGAAAATATCGTCCGATTGCCGTGAAAGGCAGAGGCAGATCAAGACGGATCTGTTCGGTTTTCATGACTATAACACTATAACAAGCCACTTCACATTAATAACAATACAATTAACCAGCTTAAACACAAAACTATATTCTACACTCCCACAAATCAACATATTTTGTCTGTGCAATAACTTCATCAACATGAATCAACTTCTACAGATTCCGAACATTGCTGGCCCACAATAACCTACCTGACCTAGTGGGGACCTGTGCTCCGAGGAGCACTTTTTCTAGTCTATACATGTAGGACATTTTGCCCATGTGTTCATGTGATATCAAACTCAAGAGTGAGACAACCACTAACATGTGAGATCCCTCAAGGGAGCATTTTATTTCCTCTTTTCCTTTTAATATATGTTAACGACATGAAGTCAGCCAGTGATTGTATCCTGTTCCGGTTTGCTGATGATTCAGCTCTCCTATAGTCTCTCATCATCATGACAAAAAAAAGTGGATCTAATGTTAAACTAAGTAACTCCTGGGTTCACAGTGGTATCAGGTGACTTGGAAGCTACAGCTAAGTACTTAATTTGCAGTACTTACTGCAAATTAGATATCTGGAGAGAGTGTGCCACTAAATGTTATCTCAAAGTCAAAATGAAACATTGCCAGAATATTTATAATTAGAAGTGCTCTTGGCAATATTGGCAGAGGCGCTTGTTTAATATCATTTTGATTACACCTGCATAGGCTGCATACCCTGGTACACTAGCATCCCGGAGATATTGAAATGAGTTAAGTTGATCTTAAAACTCCATCCCAGAATACATCTTCATGCTCATTTTATTAGCCTCAATTGGTTCAGAGTGGAGGAGAGAGTACCAGATATCAAAATATTTTAGGGCTGGGCGATACGACTTCAATTCAATATCAAAATTATTTTAACTTTTTGCCTCGATTACGATTAATGAACAATTACAAAAAATTATAATAATAATAGTGAAAGTAGCTGATCTACAAGCTCACAACACGGTGTGATGTGATGCGTTGTGTGAGCTTGTAGAACAATTTCCGATTTTTTGTGTACGCCACCATTGTACAACAAATGATAATACAGGGTCAAGTGGTTGATCAGACTAATGGTTTTAGTCAATTATAAAGTAATGTATTTGAATTTATTTGTGTTGATTCATTGCTACAAAATCTGCTTCTCGATAAATGTATTTACCTACACACCGAGCAATATTAAGTCTGTTTTTGGTTATGAATATTGGTTTTGATATTGTGGGTTAATTGCCAAGCCCTAAAATGTGTATGCTTATTGTACCCAAATGTCATTGCAATCACTTTTCTAAGGTTTGTGATGTACTACACAGTTATTCCACAGAGGAAGCTTCACTGATGTTGTACCATGTAAATCCTTTTATACTCCTATTCCAATTATGTGGAGTGGGTCGCCCGCGAGCGTTAAGTTAATTAGCTTTATTGTTTAAGTCCTCCATAAATAAGAGCTGGCTGAATAGCAGCTGCACCTAATCATAAATAGTTGGGTGTAAAAAAAAACTCACAACTTTACAAGTGTACCACTTAATGAATTGTTCTCAAAATATTCATCCAGTCTCTACTGTTGCAAACCCAGCCCAGTGCAGCAGTAACACAACATCACAGTTTGTTAAAGGTGCAGTGATACGTTTTGTTAAAATAAATGTTAAATAGCTCTATATTCTGATAGTAATCATCGCTATAGAGTGTTTGTTAAGTAACAGGGGTCTCCACGTCTCTCCACCTCTTTGGTAAACAGAAAACACATTTTCAGGTTGAGATACTGCAACAATTTTATTCAATCAGGAGAGAGAACCCATTCAGGATAAGTGGAACACTTTAACATTTTAATGGATACTCTCTCCTGATTGGATGAGATTGGCAACCCACATGAAAATGTAATATCACTTAGCCTGCCTTTAACCTATAATGATATGACCACAATAGGGATGCCAGGGTAAAAGTGGCATTTTTCACAACGTGTCACTTGTGAGCCTGTGGCTTCAGCTATTCTCACTATTTGTAGCACAACAAATAGGTTGAAGTGGTTAATTGTCTAGAGAAAAAAACAACACAACCAGGTTCTCACAGGAGAAGTAAGCCTTGCCGAGCCATGTGGCCCATAGGGCAGGGGCCTATCTCCTGTTTCTGTAGCATGAGGCGGCTTGACCAACATATATTTCATTACTATTAAAACCAAATACTTCCACCCATCAAACACGCTCTCAGGAATACAACCCATTATTGGACCCCAAGGCCAACACCGAGCTAGGCAAAACAGCCTTCAGTTTAAGCGCTCCCTTTACCTGGAATGAACTACAATGCACTTTAAAAATGGATTCCATGATCTCACTGGGTCAATTAAAAAACTTGCTCGCTAATCTTTTAAAATTGTCCCTGTTTTAATCAAGTTGTCTTTATTACTGTTTTCATTCTCTGTTTTTTTTGTTGCTGTTTTCACATTCATAACTTGTTTTATCCTGCTGTTCTCATCTTCAATATTATTTACACTGTTGTATTATGCTTTCTGTAATCTCGGCATCATTGAAAATAAGGGCTCTGCCCTCAATGTATTTCCGAGAAAATAAATAAAAGTTGAATGATGTACAAGGACATCCCCCAGCCTGGCCAGCCATGATATACAAGTACACCCCCTGGACATGACGCATGTCGCAGGGACCCCCAATCTAACCCTTGATGCTGATTGCCAAGCAGGGAGGCATTGGGTTCCATTTGTATAGTCTTTGGTATGACCCAGCCGGGGAATCGAACCCCAACCTCCCAATCTCAGGGCGGACGGACACTCTAACCACAAGGCCACGGAGCTGAAGAAAATAAAAACATTTCACTAGGAAGAGACCCAGGGGTAGACCAACGACCAGATGGGGGGGATTACATCTCCACACTGGCCTGGGAACGCCTCGGGATCCCCCAGGAAGAAGTGGCTAATGTTGCTCAGGAGAGGGAAGACTGGAGCTCTCTGCTGGAACCAGGGGCGGACTTACCGTTGGGCTAGGGTGGGCTGCAGCCCACGGGCCTCGAACTGGGGGGGCCTCCGATTTTTTTGGTAAAAAAAAATAATAAAACAATATTATTATTATTATTATATATATTATTATTTTTTATGATAACAATTTTTTTTTACGATCAAATTGCTCCACTTTGGACCGAAATAACCGAATTAAACCCGAAATTAAAAGAAAAATAACCCGAATAACCCGCTTCACGCGCCAGGGGGGCCTCGAAAATTACTCTAGCCCACAGGCCTCAACTCCTATAAATCCGGCACTGGCTGGAACTGTTGCCCCCGCGATCCGACTCCGGATAAGCGATTGAAGATGGATGGATGGACATTTCATAGTAAATGTTCTAGTTGTAAAACTTAACTATAAGTCTTAATGAACTATAAATCTCCAGCTGGGTGTGTGATATAATTTTATGCAGGCCTCCTTCAGTTAACGCTAACAGCGTGTGTAAATGGGCAAAGCAAACATTTATGTAGTGGTAGTAGATTAGTGCAGTTTTGTAGAGAATGGGTCATAACCTCAACATGTAATTCTTTGTTGCTATTAACATATGGGCCGGCTAAATTCAACACTGAAAATTGTTTCCATATGTCTCATTTGTGCACGGTTAACACAGTAAAATCCTCCTGTTTACATCCAGATTTAAATTAACAGTGAGGATTTTATCTGTGTCTCTAATTAAAAAACAGTGTTCCATTAAGTGAATACAGCGTTTTATGGTAATTTCAGAGGCCTTCAACTATTAGATGAGCAAGATGTGCTGTACAATATGTTAATTAAAGAATACATTTCCAGTATCAACTAGGACGATCAACTAATATGCTGATCATTTGGGAAACGAGAAGAAAGATTAAAACGTTATCACCGTAGAGCAAAGGGCTATTTTACAGAACCACATTACCATTGCTTCGTTTAGAAATTGGCAGTGATTTTAACCAGACAAAGACAAGACTGAGAGGGGGGTGACTCTGGCAGTCTTGAAAGCAGAGGGAAAGTAACCAGACGTCAGAGAGGTGTTAATAAGGTCAGTGAATATCACTGAATTTCACTGGCGGCTCTACTAGCTAGTGCACATGCCACGTATTTTAGGACCAGAGCCAATCATATTGTGGGATAAAATTGGGCTCATTATTTATTTGCTCTCTCTCTCCATATTCACATCTCTTTCCTCTATACTAATAGAGCAGAAATGCGTTTAATCCATTTAGACCGGGAACGCATCCGCGTCATTTTAAGATTTATTTGGCTATTCAAAATTAGCAGATATACAAGCTCATAGCGCGACACCGAGTGTCGCGCTATGAGCTTGTAGATCTGCTATTTTAGAAAAATCTGGAAAATCTGTGCAAATCTTTGAATATATATATATATTTTAAAAGCGAACATTTGTAATTCAAATCTTTGCTTCTGGGCGTCCCTGGACGCCCAGAAGCAATATCATATTTTGAGATATTTTTTAGATTTTCTAATATATATATTTCTAATATACATATATTTTTTGTATTTTTATATTTTCATAAAAACTGTTAGGATTTAGAAAACATTTTTAGAATCGGCTTCAGGTCTCAATGGGTTAAATAATCCATGAGAATACAAAACTACAATAGAGGCATGAACAGTGTCATGACTTGAAGGGACATGCAGTTAACCTCATAGAACCGAGGAGGATCCACAGACCTTAATGAGACCTCACCGCCGCAATCTCTCTCCCTCCATCTTTCTGAGAGGTTCACATCTTCCCCTGCAGGCATGCGTGTACAGTATCTGCACAGGGTATAGGAACCGTATGTCGGGAGGAGAAACATCTGCTGTTGTGGGAGGACGACGGCATCCTTCGAGCCTTGGAACTTATACAGTAGCTGTCAAGTGAGATACTGTAAACGAATGCATTCATTCGCTTCGTGTTATTTATAGCCGGGATGTGAGAGAGGAGAAAGATCTGTATTCCATATCTCAGATCCCCCACATCCTCAGTGATGACAGGAAGCACCCAAGCGTCCCCCAGTCCTCATTCTGAGAGCAAATCGCTGCACTGACAGTGTTGGTTTGTGCTCAGTGTTAGACCCCAAGGGCAGGATGGGTTGGGGTCTTTGACTGAGGGATAGCAGTATGACTGGGGCTGGCATTGATGATATAATGTATGGGTAACTATATGGATTGAACTCTATATGGGCCAAGGATCAAGTCCTGCAAGGCGGTGTGTGTGTGTGTGTGTGTGTGCCTTCTCCTTTTACCAATGTCTTGGGGAAAAACGAATGCAATGTGTGGGGAAACTATACGACCACAACTTGGCCACTTTCTGTTTGCAGAGGTTGAAATCTGATGTCTACAGCTGAAGGTGGTGAAGACAGTGGATAGAAACGGAGATGAGCAGCAAAAAATAGAGCTGGCCAGTGATCATACTCTGGGGGCCTGGGGTATTTTGGTGGCTAACAGAGCTACAGTAAGTGGTATGAACTGAAGGGAACTTTGAGACATGGCCTCACTGTCACCTTGTTGTGTTTGTAGTGGAAGGGTGGTCTAACGATCAGAACACCTAATCACTCATGTTTACTAATAGGCTCTATGCGCGGCAGCCATATTGGAAAGAAATTGGGCCCCTTCCTTACTTCCTTCACAAGTGTTACCAATGATACTACTGTTCCATTTAGTGTACAATCCTTTTAATTTCAAAGACCCCCATAACTCTGAGAGTGTACAAATGGAACCAAATGGACCATTACACACACGTAATTAGGGTCCATCTGGAACCCCCTCAAGGAACCATGAGGGTCCCTGGACCACACTTTGAGAACCACTAGTGTAGCCGAGTGTTTCCAGTGAGTCAACATGCACAATATCAGCACCCTGACTCTGTTTGACTCAGAATGGAACAGAGCCTTCATTAGTATCATTGGTAACACCTACAGTATGAAGGAAGTAAGGAAGAGGCCCAACTTCTTTCCAATATGGCTGCTGTGCATAGAGCCTATTACTTTTTTTGTGACAGAGGTGTAAAGGCCTATGTGGCTAAACCTATTAAACTTGAAGGTAGAAAAAACAACAGCAAGCAACAACAACTAGGCGCTGCACACAATGAAATACATCCTGAGAATGGCAGCTTTTGCAAACTGTTGGAACTTTGTGTTGAGAGGGAGGAGGCCAGACGGGGTGTGCAGCTGGAGTTGTTAGTGTGCTTTCTCTGGAGAAGACTTTGGCTCTTTGTCCTCTCCAGACTGGCTGCTTTCATCAGAGAGGCTCTGAACTGTGTCAGCCTGGCTGACAGCTAGCTGTCCCTAATGCCACCTGTCCCCGTGTCTGTAGCACAGCTCTCTGTCTCTGTGTGCCTTTCTGTGTGATGTAGCTTCACATGAACTGGAAACATTCAACAACGTAAAGTCACCTTAAAATAAACACTAGTGTCACTCAACAATAGAACACAAATGATGTTTTCTTAAAGTTTTGAAAGCTAATATAAGTTGAAATAGTTACAAATATCATATATGAACCCATTAAGACTTGAGGCCGATTCTACAAATGTCTTCTAAACCAGTAGTTCTCACACTTTCAAGGTTTTTCAAACATGTTAAAAAATAGCAGATGTACAAGCTTGTGACGCGCTGTGAGCTTGTATGTCTGCAATTTTTGAATAGCCAATGCTAAAATTACACAGATGCTTTCCCGGTTTTAATGGGTTAACCCATTAAGACCTGGAACACATCATTTTAAGATTTATTTACGATCTACAAGCTCATAGCACGGCACCGAGTGCCGTGCTACGAGCTTGTAGATCTTTTTTTATTATTTTTTTGTGAACATTTGTGCAAATCTTTGTACATATTTTTAAAGCCAACATTTGTAACTCAAATCTTTACTTCTGTGGGTCCCTGGAACAAAATATTTTGAGATGGGGGTCCGCGGCCAAATACATATAATTTTGGGGGTCCTTGACAGACAAAGTTTGAGAACCACTGATATAGAAATATAGGTTTTTTTAAATAAATAAAAAATGTTAGGATTTAGAAGATATTTTGTAGAATCGGCCTCAGGCCTCAGGTTAATATAAGAAGGGAGACGAGTTTGGTGTTAAACTGGTTGGAGATTAAAAAAAAGTGTTTTTTATTATGGAGCATCAAGTAAGTATAAGCAAGCTGGATACATTATAGTATAATAATATATATATGCTGTAAAACAGGCTGTATGATTGGTAACACCTTAGTGAACCATCTTATGTATGTGGACGATTTGGCTGTACTTTCTCCTGCTGGGTTCCAACAGCTGCTGCATATATGCTCTGAGCATAGTGTTGCATCTGATGTGAAATATAATGCTTAAAAAAGTGTTGTTATGATTTTCAGAACGAGAGGGGATAAAGATCTTTCCTTTCCATCTTTTTATCTGTTATGTCAAACGTTGTCTGTCTGTAACAAACAGTGGTGCAGTGGTGATTTTATCTTTGGTGGGACGCTATTTTAATGACGTCACGCGCACGTCGCTTAACACCTACACTACAGGATTTAGCAGGTCACAGAATGGACCAATTGATATGCATCCAGGCTCATTCCTATGTTCATTCACACTGGTGACGCTCAGCTCACGCAGCTTTTGTCAGGGTTGTTTTTGATCGATGCATGTGCGTGCTCCTGGACAAAATCTTTGGCCGTACGCCGTGGTACTGCGTGCAATGAGCAATGCAACACTGGTAACAAAGCTAAGTATCTGGGGCATTTTTTAACAGACCAACTGACTGATGATGATGATGATCTGTATAATAGGCAGCACCGTATATTATATGCTCAAGCTAACATGCTGGGTTGAAAATTCTACTCTTGTTCAAATGATGTGAAGGTAAACCTCTTCAGAGCATATTGTACTCCCCTGTACACTGCCCCCCCTGTGGGTTAAGTTCAGGAACGCAAGCGGATATACAAGCTCAAAAATACATGATGACATCATTGCTCCCCCTATAAGCGGTGAGGCTCGGCCTTAGAGCTCCTTCTTACCCCAAGCACTCTTCCTCGCTTATGCAGCAAAAAAGGTGTTTCAATGAGTCACACATTATAGGTCAACTATTTGGAAACTCCCATGAATTACCCAGAAGACCATGTAACCTGCCAGCTCTGGAGGCACTGAATTCCCTCTACAAGGGAAAAACTCCCCTATGGGAGTACCCTATACCGGGAGTTCACACTTAGAACCGAATGTGTCAATGAAGGTTGTCAAACCTACAGAAGCGAGCAAAGGCAGCAACTTGCTGCTGCACATGATGTCCTGTACACTGATGCCCTAAAAAAGGGCCCAGGACGTCACCATTCCCCAGCACTTTCATACCCACGTGTTCCAGAGGCTTGAAAGGAGGCTTGGAGATGACATCTTCAAGCCAACACCAATGGTAAGTCTCACGAGGGGATCAGATAAAACCGGAGCAACCTATCAGAAGCTTGCTATGGTCTGAAATAGGCGTGAACTACAGTAGACGTACACACACAAAGGTGATGATGATGTTTCAGATATTTTGTACACACCAAGCACAAAAACGCTAAGAGACAAAACACTATCACTGAATTCAGCGTAAGCCTGGAGGGGAGACTGAACCGGTACTTCACATTTCATAGATCATTACCTCTTGCGCAACATACCACCTAAGACCATTATCACCATTACATGATTACTTACAGTATCATTAGTTATACTGTTACTGTATATGAAAGTTTCAATACAAACAAATGCAGTATTTATGTATTTATGTATTTATCATTATTTAACTTTTTACTTTATCGTAATGTAAAGCCTGTATCACTGATTATAAATTAAGCTAAACGCTAACAACACATTTTTCACAGCCACTTGCTGCTATTGCATTTCTATGGGTTGTGGGACCATAACTTACAAAACATTGCATATAAAAATTACATCTACTTCTATCGACAGTAAAACAGTAATAATAACACTGTTTGTTTACATATGTGTATAATTTTAACTTTAAGTACTGTAATGTATAGAACTACATGTGATTTAACTTGCAGAGGAGGCTGGTGCTGAATTCTCCAACACATACTGTACAATCATGAAACTTTTGAGAAAGCGGGGATTGGGGGTATGATGTGCGATTCAGCTCACACAAAACCTCAGCACATCCTTTCACATTAAAACTTTTAAGATGCAGCCAAGATCATTTTGTTCCCACTTGCGTAACTGACACCTCTTAACTGTCAGACTGATGTTGGGATGATGAACAGCAAATCAAGCCTCTATTGGTCTGAAGAAGACAGACTCCTTGGCTGTGTGATATTTCTGTGAATGTGTTACTGATTAGGGAGCGGCTACTGTATGACACCCGGGCTACACCAAAGAATATATGGGTGCCTTGTGCGCAACCCGTGAAAAGATTATCACGCATAAATTCTGCTACACCGGGAAACACAATTGCAGACAAGTTGTTGCAGGACTCGAGAAACATTGACCATTTATGAATATGTGTGGGTCTTGATAGGCTATATCATAGCCTTCACTTGTTAGTAGGCTATTAATAATAATAAATAATGTACTAATAAATGTAACTTTTAAGCAATCAGAGAATCTTTTATAAACATCCCTTGTGCCGTTTAATCACATTCACTATCAAGCAATGTACTGGTTTGGCACCGCATGTTGCTTATTATTTCTTCCTTATTGAGAGAGAGGGGGGCCTGTCAATTACAGTTTATGGAACGCACTTATTTCTGGCGTCCTGATAGACGAGATGATTAGGCTATTACTCCTGTAGAGAATGCTCATGTGATTTGATCAGTTTGGAGTCTATGGTTGGGATGAGCTTGGGAGCTTCCCCAGTGTGCAGTTCTTAAGCTGCTTGGCAGAGAGGAGAATGGAGAAAAGCAACAGTTTGCGGGAGCAAGAAGCCTTCATATTAATGAACTAATTAATTAATGAATATCAATTTCAAATTGATTAGGCCGACGTCATTTCAGCTTGTTCAGTTAACATTTTGCTCGATGAACAAAGTGCATTCTGCAGTGTTTGATTCTTCCAATTGTTTTGAGGAGTAGAAACTAAATAGCCTTCCTGACAATGATCCCTGACAGACATACCAAACTATTCAATATATGTATTTTTGGACACAATATACGCGCATATGGGGAATACACACATATATAAAATAGACGCCATTCCTGGGCTCAGCTGTTGTAGCCGGTATCATTGACATCAATTGGAGCTTTCCAAACTCATAGTACGTGTGCAGTAAATTCCACGCATGGACACGCCTGGTGTAGCACGGCCGTTAAGGGAAAAGGAGAGGATACTCACATGTTTAGAAAGATTGTCGCTCTTGGAGTCCAAATCATACCTGGGGAGATAGTAGACAGACAAAGCACAGCATTGTTTAGTGTGCTTAATGTTCCTTGTCTTTCTCCATGTGTGCATAGTCCTGCTACTGTATGGTACAGTATATGTCTGTTGCATTGTCATGCATTATAGCCTTGCTGCTCTGTATTAGGGAAAATAAGCAATAGTCAATAAAGTAGAGCCTAAAGTAAACTAGAAAAAGTGCTCCTCGGAGCACAGGTCTCCGCCAGGTCAGGTAGGCTATTGTGGCCTCCTGGTGGCGCTATAATAGGCCAACGTGAAAAGGGTGCCATTTCTTCTTAGGCCTTGCACGACAATCGGACACTGACTGCATTCATGATTTGAGGCATTTTGTTAAAAACATGTGTTTCGCCAAATTAGACCTGTTGGTGGCGCTATAACAGGCCAATGTTAAAAGGGTGGCATTTGTTCCTCAACATAGTGTGAATGTGTGTGCAAAGTTTGAGCGCAATTGGACGGTGCGTTCATGATTTGCGGAATTTTGTTCAAAACAAGCCAATAATGCAAACTTTAGATGTCAATCTTAGCCAATCAGTATGGAATATGAAAAATTAAACACATCCGTCGTGATCACATGACTATAGAGATCATGTGTACCGATTTGCGTGAAATTTGGATACAATTGGAAGGAGTAGTATAAAATAATGGGTTTTACATAAGTCGGCCTCCTGGTGGCGCTATAAAAGGCAGAGGTGAAAAATGCAGGGCAAAGGTTTTTCCTTGACCTGTAGGGAGTGTGCATACAAAGTTTTACACAGATCGGTGCAATTATAGGTAAAAACAGGAATCGGCCTGTTATAGCGCCACCATGAGGCTGATTTGAAACATTTCAAATGGTAGTTCTTCCTCGGCCTAATGGGAATGTGCGTGCAAAATTTCACGGAAATTGCATGCTGTGTTCATGATTTGAGGCATTTTGTTCAAAACGGAGCACTCCTGCAAACTTTGGAAGACATTTTTAGCCAATCAGGATGGAATATGAGAAATCTGAAAGACTCTTTTCGTTTAATGACTATAGAGATACTGTCTACCGATTTGCGTGATTTTTGGACAAGAGTACTGTCAAAAAATATGTTTTGCACAAATCGGCCTCCTGGTGGCGCTATAACAGGCCCATGTGAAAAATTTGGGGCAGAGGTTCTGAATTGGCATCCAGGGAGTGTGCGTGTACAGTTTCACAGCGACCGGGCCAACAGTGTCTGAGATTAGCTGTTCACAGACAGATGGACGGACGGACACACGGACACACAAACGGACACACGGACGGACAGGGGGTAAAACATACTCTCTCGCCATGCCTTTCGGCCTGGCGGAGACAACAAAGCAGACAACCTGCCAAAAATAAAAAAAACTCCAATAAAATCTTGGAATCTAAATTTAACTCCAACAGCTGACTAAGTACAGAGTGTTAGGCCAAGTTTACTAAGTATTGACGGTTTAAATGGTTAAATGTCTGAAAATATACATTAATAAAGAAGATCAAATCCGTCAGGGTTAACGACTAACACTGACGAAGGCCTGCGTGCCGAAGCGCGTCTGTTTGACAGCTGCGGATCATAAACATTATTAAAAAAGACTCCTAAGACTTCTACAGAGAATTTGGATTGTATCTTCTCTATTACGTATTATCTGAATCTCCACCCAGTATATTCTTGAACTTTTCCAGACAGTCCTCAAGTTGAGCGAGCCTTTTCCCTTGAAGTGAAAATACACATTAACATGAATCCAACATACACTGATGATAGTGCTGTCCAACTAGTAGTCTATGAAGCTATCTATGAAATCTATGAAAAAGTTTAATCTGCAACACAATTGTATACAATATGTAGTGGGGGGTTCCCTGCTTCATCTCCCTCTCAGCTAAAGGGGTCCCTGGCCTGAAAAACCTTGAATACCCCTGCACTAGAGTCACCCAAATCAGAAGGGTTCATACTGCAATTAGATCACGAAATATCTTCTGTGCAAAACTGATAGAGCAACAGGAAAGATCATGGGGTCACTCAAATGCTTAAGGCTAATCTTCCCAGGAGCATGAATGTGGTCAGAAGGCTTCAGGGGAATCTGCCCATTAGATTTGGATTAATCTTGTATGGAAGTGGAACCTTTGGCCTAATGGTAGTGCTAGATGGGTCACCAAAGTCAGAAGGGTTCATCCTCCAGGGAGCAAAAAAGTGCACAGCAAATTCCAAGGCAATGCAGCCAGTATAGATGTCATAGCTGGGGCTAAAAACCTGAGTACAGGCTGCTACAGTAGAGCCTCTGTCATCCACCTGCTTCGGTAGCAAACTCTCGGATCTCCAGGAAGCCTCTGCAAGTACAGTAATTGAATGCGCTAATCTGTTATGCCTGATTTATACTTGGCAGCGCATTGCCTTGCACCTAGAAAATAACAGATGTACACGCTCACTCACATCGTGTCGTTGTATATCTGCTATTTTGGGTGCGAGGCGCGCCACTGGCACGCAACTAAGTATAAAAAAACTCTTTACTCTCAGAGGTTTCACGTGTGCATTAATGCACCTGCACGAGCGCAAGTGCACTGACAGTGCAGTGGAGTGTGTAATGCAAGCAAAAAACAAGCCTGCACTCTTCTCCTTCCACAGACAGCGTGTCATGTAAGATAAGGAGAGCTGCTCGCACACTCCGAGACACAACACTGAACACTCCATCGTCGCACTGCCAGATCAAAAGACTGGCGGACGAGTGGAGGGAAGAGTCTGCAGCAAATCCAATCACATGTTTGCCCACAAATGTACGGTAACTCCACGAGAGCAAGAGAGAAGGGGAACACACTTCCTGTTATGCAACCAGCCGACGGTGAAATGGACAGGTGCGCTTCATGTTCCATTCTCCCGGCAGTCTCCCCCTTCCTCGTCTTGACTCAGTAACGCCCCAAATGTTCATAAATGATTCATTTAGGCTCGTTTAATAAGACAGAAGATGCACAGGCTCACCCCCCCCCCCCCACACACACACAGAAATAAAGACACACTGGAGAGGGCTTAGCAGAGAGCATGTCCCTCGGTGCCGTGTACTGTATAAGTGCACAGTTGTGCTGTGTGTGGGTGGCTGTGTGGGAATGTACCACACACAACCACTGGGATTCGAATCAGTGTGCGTGTGCAAGTGGATGACATAATCATGCTTACACAGTGGGACAGTCTTGATATCTCTTAGGGTTGTTCTGTGTGTGTGTGTGTGTGTGTATGCGTGCATGAGTGCGTGAGTGAGTGAGTGCGTGAGTGCGTAAGCGCGCGAGTGTGTGAGTGAGTGAGTGAGTGAGTGAGTGATTTAAATAAATCGAGCCTCAAATAATTGTCGACTTAGGGAGGGAAGGGGGGCAATACATTGTACATATACGTCTATATTTGACAAGTAAGACGCGCGAACGCAGCCCTTTTTTTTGTCTTTTTAAAATTGTTATGTTGTGTATTGACGGACTTGTAATCTGTGTTATTTCACCGTGATGGGGAGAGCGTAGAGAGAAAGTCACGTGACTGCCTCCGCCTCGTATTGAAGTTAATGGGGGGGATATGGTTCTCCTATGCACGGAGTTTCGGAGTTCCTAGTCATCTATGCACGGAATTGGCGTTTGGCAATCCGTGCTATTTCACCGTGTTTGTCAGCAGCCAATGAGAGCGCGAGTCACATGGGGGCGCGGCTGCACACAGGCAGTGCACACAGAGCCTCAGAGACACATACACAACCCGAGCAGGGTTTCATAGTAAGCTCCACTTTGGCCTCCTTCCGCGTTCGCAATAAGTAGGTGTGGCTAACACTAATGTCAATTCAACCGAAGTAGTGTGAGCTGACAGTCTTTGATACACCGCTGTGCAGCCTACAGTACACTACGTTACGTCACTTCTGAATGACAGTGACATCAATGCGTCCAGGCCATTTACAAACTGTTATTTTAGAAGGTCGCGGAACTGAGGCACTAGTGGGATTAATGTACCGGTAGGCTACATAAGTCATAATGTCATGTTTGACAACATTCAAGTAGAACTATCAGGAGGCATAATGTTGGTCAAATGATGGGTCACTCTGCAATAGTTTAGCTTTAGTTTTCCACCTGGCCAAGTCAGATAACCTCTGAGACGTGAACATAGTTCACATTATCTTTTGTAAGCTTGTTCTTGATAATCGAAGGCAAGCCTCCTCTTGTGAATATTGCGGTACTGACCGTTTCTAACATTACATACATTATGTGCATCATTTTCTAACAGTTGAATATAATCGGCCAATATTTAAGACTGAAATTCTGTTGTAATTTCTGTTCTGTCAGATAACTCACGAATAGATTGAACCAATATTATAGACCGAATATATTTAAGCAATATAATAGAATGAGAATACAAGTGTGGAAGTAATATTTTATCTTGGCGTTCAGGCTCTGCTATATTTGTTCTCCCTGCTCAGCACAATCATACGGCCATCATTAACCATTAAGAGCAGGGAGATAGATATACCATAACATAACAACCCCCCATGGGGAACAGACCAATAGCAGAGCCCACTGGTGGTGCTGGGGTGGTGGTGGGAGAAAACGCTGCATGACAACAAGCTAGAAGACACAACCGGATGGAATGCCCGATTCAAGAGAACTTAAATACCCGCCCAATTGGACAGCTGATTGCCACGTCTGTGTATGACGTAAGGATCTTGCATGACGCTGTAAACAGCCATATAGAATGAGCAATGCATGTAACCTCTCGAGTGTATGCTGCCAGAACTAACTCGCAGGCTACGTATAATTTCTGTCAGATAACTCACGAATAGATTGAACCAATATTATAGACCGAATATATTTAAGCAATATAATAGAATGAGAATACAAGTGTGGAAGTAATATTTTATCTTGGCGTTCAGGCTCTGCTATATTTGTTCTCCCTGCTCAGCACAATCATACGGCCATCATTAACCATTAAGAGCAGGGAGATAGATATACCATAACATAACAACCCCCAACACGCGTGACCTACGGTGAACGCTCACCGATTCATCCAAACAGATATCCCACTAAACTCCTTCAGGAGACAGTGACGAATATGCAGCTAGCAATTCTGGATCATGCTAGGATATTCTAACATAACCCCCAACACGCGGAACCAAGAACGCCCTACGGTGAACGCTCACCGATTCATCCTAGCAGATATCCCAATAGACTCCTTCAGGAGACAGTGACGAATATGCAGCTAGCAATTCTGGATCATGCTAGGATATTCTAACATTATGTGAACTTGAATGTGAAGCCATGGCTACGCTTGCCGTAAGCCTTATTCTATATTGTAGGAAAACTATGTGTGGGGTGAATTCTCAAACCCATACCAATTGACCAAGCTGATATCCCATCCACCACAGACCAGCGTCTGGGATCAGCGAGGACATACTAACTTTATGTGAACTAAAACTATGTGTGGGGTGAATTCTCAAACCCATATACCAATTGACCAAGCTGATATCCCATCCACCACAGACCAGCGTCTGGGATCAGCGAGGACATACTAACTTTATGTGAACTAAAAGGCCTTAGCTGCCATGCACAGGCAGCACTTAACCATTCCTCTAATAGCCACATAGAAGAATATACTACATAAACTTAACATGCCTAGTGTTAAGAGTTGATGCCCCCAACCGCATCCTACTGATGCCCCCAACCGCATCAACTCTTATGCAAGCCAACTGCATCACCGTGATGCTATTACCCAACCGCATCAGCCATGATGCAAACCAACCGCATCAACCATGATGCCACTTTTTTGAGTTTGAGTTTGAGCAACCAGCTTAACTCTTTAGTGCCAACTAAAGAAACATTTAAAACTTAACATGACTTTGAAGTCACGCTACACCTTACCTTCACCCAGCGACCACCAGATATGCATGGTAATAACAGAACTACCATTTACATTTAGCTATTACAACACTTGTATTCATTACATCCTGAGCCAACAAAGAACTCCCCATTTTAGCGCACATGACGAACATGGCACTAAGGACCATTTTATTCAGAACGGTTGATCTGTGCACCAACTGATAATATGCAGATGGTTAAAATTTGTTCTGTTGAATTAAAGCTTAAACTGAAGATGGGACATGACCTGATGAACAAATGAGCCACAGATAAAACATAATGCTGCTTGTGTGAGAACAGACTAAGATCTGTGTTTTAACGCTAAGATCTATGACTGCCCCATCTAACCATAGATTGACTTCTAATTAACTAAGAATACTGAAGCAGCTTCCAATGAGAGATTTAAGATATATTCATAAAATGTCCCTCCATAGAAATAAAACATCAGAAATCAAGATGCATGACTAACTCTTGATATACACTTAGATTAGACTCCACGTAGATGAAAGCAATGGTTATCGACTTATAGTAGTTAGTAGTACCAACAATATTTAATCTGAATCCAGTACTCCCTTTACATTACATGCTTGTAAACTGCAAGAACAACCACGCCAACATAATACCAAGAATGATAAGCCACCATTTAAAGAACATAACATTAAATATTTGCCTCCTGAGCAGATTTTAATTAATGACCATACCATTCATTATCCAATAACTTCATAACAACAATAACGGAACTAAGTTTGGATTCCAAGAACCTTTGAAATGCCCATCAACCATGACTCTACTGAAGAGCCCCACCATTTATCTGGTAGCAATAACTTTACTCCTGTAGCTTGTCACACAACATGACATCAATTGTCAACCGCTTTTATAAGAATGCATTACATCCGGGGATCTGAACATATGTTGATCCCAAGATAAGACATGAGTGCCCTCATAAATTGCTCCCCTCCTTTATGCCCTGAGAGCATGAATGCCCTCTGCTGGACCATCTTTAATATAACAAAGACCATTTAGATGGGCTGCTATTGCTAAAGATAAAGAAAAGCAGTTGTTTTCTTTCAAGTGTTTCAAGATTTACTTAAGAAAATCCCTGTAACCTACCAGTCTCTTATCCAAGGTGTAAGCAGCAAAATGTATATCACCTTGACAGCAGGAATAGCTTAATTAGCTTTGCAATACAATAGCACAGGGGGGACTTTAGAATGTAACCAAAGCTTACATCTAACCAAGCACTGCAGCCAACACAGTATAATAGCCCATTACTTACTTGATTTGCACAATTTACTTCATTATTATATTTACCAGCCTCCACTATATCTTAGAGGCAAATTATTACCAGAAAATGTAGGCTACATCAGATGGAAATAGCTATAGCCACCAATTAGCACATACTAGCTGCAACATAAAATATATTACCACAATATAATGGCCATACTGCACACTATAGTCTACTTTAGTATAAAATTATGCACCATGAACCATAAGTTCTCTTTACAGCATATTTGAATGCAGTCTCCTAGATTTGAAAAACTGCTGAAAGAATGAATCACTAATATAAATAGCCTATATATATTTTAACCAACTGTAGATTAACTTGAAACATTATTAATTCCTACACTGAGATACCTGGTGCTATGCTGATTTACTCAAGTAAATCCGCAGACTACTGTCTGCAACACTAAAACGAGATCAAGAAAAATGACTATTAGTTATAACTTGTGCTTATAATAAGCGGACATGGCAACCCAGCACTGTGTTGCGTCTATGCTTGCAGTCCCATAGCCCGGAGGGAGCGCACTGACGTTGATCAGTGACCACGACATGTTTGGAAGCGCAAGAACACACACTAGCTCTTCTTCATCCACAAGTGTACTTTCTTATCCCACTCAAGATGACGGCCAGACTGTGCATTAATCGTTTTTAACCAGTAGGCTACATTATATGAAACATAAGATTTGAGCAATGCACTGCATAAGTGACACTAACTATTGGACCTCTCTCTCCCTCTCTGCTCTGAACAGCTGATCACTGATACGTGCAGTGATGCCGGTTTGAGAGAGAAATCAGCCAACCTAGACCACGAAAATACTTGTATTTAACCTGTATTATCCTAATGTATGCATTGTCATTGAAATAGCCTAAAGTGAGCTTGTAGATGATCTGCTATTTCGAAATCTTGTGATAAAAGTGGAATATTTGGAATATGTATATTTTTAACTACACATTAATCTGGGGACCATGACAGAACCACATAAGAAAGCGATCCCAAAATAACTTTTCCCCAGAAATAAGCCAAACCACCAATAAGCGATTTGACAGAAAACCAGCCAATGTTGCTAATAATGAGATGAGGCCCCATAGCCTGGAGGGACACAACAGAAAGCTCTGCTGGCTGAGCTAAAACACCGCTGTTTTTCAGCTTAACTTTGAAAACATTAGCAAGGAGCAGTTTCACTACAATTTAAGTTGCTTTGCTTTTAGTAATAGAACAAGTATCATATAACAACCAGCGGCACCAGACCACCACTGAAACCTCAACAATGACATTAGCATCAACAGCATATTAGCTTTTTTCAGCAGCATAGAGAAGAACACAGCAGCCTTAGTAGATAAACAAACGCGACGCCATACCACCTGGCCTTCACAGTAGTCTATAATAGACAGCAGCTTATGAGCAGAAAGCATGATTCAAGTAGCATGAAGCAGTTACACCAGCAAACAACAGCAGCTTCTGGGAAGCATGATAGCAAGTAGCAGTAGCTCCAGCAAACAACCAAACAACCAGCCAGGAACAGAAAACGCTGCATGACAACAAGCTAGAAGACACAACCGGATGGAATGCCCGATTCAAGAGAACTTAAATACCCGCCCAATTGGACAGCTGATTGCCACGTCTGTGTATGACGTAAGGATCTTGCATGACGCTGTAAACAGCCATATAGAATGAGCAATGCATGTAACCTCTCGAGTGTATGCTGCCAGAACTAACTCGCAGGCTACGTATAATTTATGGTCCGGCTCCCAGACCACAACAAAGGGAAACGGGCAAGGGATAAATGCAAAAATGTATGATTTTATTAAATAGAATAAGGAATGTAAATAGATAAAGCAAATGCCTCCAACGAAAACCTGGCAGGGAAACTAAACTGCCATACATACTAAGGGACTGAATCAAACAAACAATATGCTCTGTGTGGCCATGCTCGGGTGTTGCCCAGGTGGAAGAGAAAGGAGCACTGGGAAAGGTGTCTCTTTAATAGTGATTGGAGGCCCTGGCCAGCTGCCTCCAATCCTTTATTGCCACCACTCTCCAACCAGGTCCCAGCACACTGAAAGGACATTGAGATTAGCAACTTGCACACAAAACCTGACATAGGCCATGGGGCCGTCACACCCCCCCACTTCAAGACAGGGTCCCAACAGGAACCCTGACCAAACCTACAGCAGTTACTGAAAATACACTTTTTAACATATACAAATTCAGTGATAGGCCTACTTACAAATACCCCAGAACCCAACCTCCCCTAGCTCCTGCTCACATCTATATTAAGCCGTAGCCCACACCCCTTTCAGCAACAGGTGCCTTTGAAGCAGTTTAAGACAGTGGTGAAAACACAGCAAAAAATAAATAAAATAGTGAACAAGAACTAGTCATGGCTTTGGGAAAGGCAAATGCACATTTTATCTAGACCTCCAATTTTGACTGTGAGTGTTACTAACACACACAGTATTTCCTTCTCTTTCCAAAATGGTTAGTACGGCACTGTACTGGAACTTCCACCGGTTGTGCTGGTTGATCAGCCCAAACACGTCCACCGGCCAAATCATTTCCCAAAATCAGTGTAATACCTTAGATAGGAAAAGCAGAAGATAACCCCATCCTAACTTCACCTTTACAGAACCCAGAGTGAAGCACAAATGTATGCACAGGCACCTGAAAATACAGACATGCCCATCACTGGAATACAGGAGCCTGTATCAGTCTCCTTGGAGAAAGGCAAGACAGAACCAAGAACAAATGAATGTGCGGAGCCTGTGTCCCACAAAATATTCACAGAAACCTTCTCCTTACTCCCGACTAGAGACACATGTCCTGTTGACACAAAGGGCAAGTATGACTTCCAACCAGACTTTTGCCTGACAGGTGAGACTTTACTCTTAGGTTGACCAACAGTAGCACTGGAGATTGGCACAGCCAATGCCGATGGCTGTACATGGGCACCACTGTGCTTTTTCCTAGCCATAAGCACATCGCAGTTATTTTTCCAATGACCTTCCTTGTGGCAGTAGTGGCAAACATTGTCACTGATACGGGCAGCACGATCACCCTGTTTAGTTCTGCAATATTTCCACCAGAACAGTTAGAGAAATACACCCTGCCAGCAGTAACAATTCTTTCCGCTGCTCAAACGTTAAACCAGAAGAGGCTGAACCCTGAACCTGATCAGCAGCAGTAGTGGACTGAGGTAGAGTCAAAATGTCCATTTCATATAGACATGCCTTAATAATAGCTTTTACATTATCTTTTAGTCTCTTATCACCCACATCAATTTTATAATGTTCAGCTATTTTTAGTAATTGTTCTTTAGTGCAGGTATTTAACACCTCCTCTGACGGAGCATCTACAAATGCCTTAACCTCTGCCATGACAAAAACAAGAACAAAAACACCAGGAAAGAGAAAACAGTATTGGCCACAAAAATGAAATCTCAAGACAGTAAATTGAGCCTTCCCTCTTACCTGCCTATCCAAAAACGTCTAACACTGCACACTAGTCTTCAAGGGTTACTTGGGTGGGTACTTACGCACTGTAAACGCTAGTGTGGAAAAAGGCGACCAGCAAGCTGGCAACCCCCCCAAGACTAGAGACGTGCTCCCGAGCATATAGCTCCAGCCACTTTCTCCCCACTCTACTTTCAGGATGCCCACGAATCCCAAGGGGAAACGCGCTTTACCTATAGGGTCAGCTCAAAATACCAGAGATCAACAAAGGCCAACACTTACCCAAGTGTGTCTGTCCTGTGAGTCTGAGTGATTAGTAACAAAACAAACCCAAATCCCTTCGCAAGTTTCCCAAATGAGCACCAACAAAGTACAGTGCTCGTTAACCAGATTTTCTATTTTATTTTTTAACCACTAACTACAGGTAAGCTTTTAGACGAGCCCCCATTTGATATGGTCCGGCTCCCAGACCACAACAAAGAAGGGAAACAGGCAAGGGATAAATGCAAAAATGTATGATTTTATTAAATAGAATAAGGAATGTAAATAGATAAAGCAAATGCCTCCAACGAAAACCTGGCAGGGAAACTAAACTGCCATACAAACTAAGGGACTGAATCAAACAAACAATATGCTCTGTGTGGCCATGCTCGGGTGTTGCCCAGGTGGAAGAGAAAAGAGCACTGGGAAAGGTGTCTCTTTTATAGTGATTGGAGGCCCTGGCCAGCTGCCTCCAATCCTTGATTGCCACCACTCTCCAACCAGGTCCCAGCACACTGAAAGGACATTGAGATTAGCAACTTGCACACAAAACCTGACATAGGCCATGGGGCCGTCACATTTCTGAAACCAGTTGATAGTGTATGTGTGCGTATTTCTGTGTGTGTGCGTGTGTGTGCGTGCGTGCGTGTGCGTGCGCGCGTGTGTGTGTGTGTGCATGCCATGTATGTGTGTACATGTGCATGTACAGTATGACATCATTGGACCAGGTATTGTTATGTTCTGAAATGGGAAGGAGTCTGTTTGTCTGAATAGGCCAATGATGAGTAATGACAGGGAGTGACGTGCACACAGGGACAAGGGGAGACAGTCAACAAAGGAGCACAGAATATTGGCACTGGTTCCATTTCCTAAAGGTTTCACAGACACATTGACTGAATGATCAGAGTGGCGTTGTACATGGTTACACAAATCAGTTATGAGCATTGCCAATTACTCATTCTCTAAGGATTACCATTCACTAGAAGACTTTGAAAAGACTTACGTAGGGCTCTATTTTAACAGAGGAACTTTGTGCCATTGTGCATGGTCTTAACTTGTCTCTGATGTCATCAGTATATGCCCATATGCGCATATATGGGCATATTGGTCGGATTGGCGGTTCTAGACAACCGGATATGCCCATATAATGCAGTATACAGTATATGCCCATATATATATATATCTGACCGACTCAACGCCGGGCACCACACATTACCACACTTTCTCGGTGCCTCGCTGATGTCAGTTCTATTATGGGCATACCCATATATGGGCATAGCGGTCGGATTGCTGGTTCTGGACAACCAGTTAACGGCACTGTCAGTGGGTGCACATCGGGGTCCGGCATGCCCATTGACAGGACTTGCTAGGTGTGGCAGCGAGGCTCGCATTGCAGTGGGACGGAGCCAGCTGACTGCATTTTTTTGCCCTGGTGTGGCTTTCAGTTTTTGTGGGGGTACGTGCTGGTGAGTTGGGCTAGGGTCTCAACCCCCTTCAAATTCAGATGAACACATTGACTGCCAAGGACTCAATATTGCGTCATCTCAAATCCAACGCTTCACTGCCAAATACGCAATATTGCTTCATCATAATAAAAAAAATGTTTTTAGTGATTACGCTAGAGGGCGCTCTTCGCCAAACCTATGAATGGTACCTTGACTAACAGAGAAGGATAGAACCGTAAATGACGTCATCCAAAAGAAAACCACAATGTTATGAGAGTTAGTGAAAACAAGCTATATTCAACTGCTGATAACAACAGAACAGACGATCGCGGTTACAATGTTTTTGTTCCACGGAGACATTGTTTGTTTACATCCGGGTTGAAAAAAAAGATCCCTGGATCGTCAAAAAGACTCAAAATAAAGTAAAACCGCTGGCAGTGGCCCAGTGGCGTTCCCAGAAATTACATTTAGGGCAGGCGAGATTTTTTTCTCTACCTACCCCCACCTCGGCACCTCCCCCCACTCCGAAGGGGGGGGGGGGGTACTCGGGGAAAAATCTCGGGGGGAAATCTCGGGGGAAACAAGTTAACAACACTACACTGACTACAAAACTGAAAACGTTAATAAAAACAATATGCAAGTATAATCAATCAATCAATTATTCAGCAGTGGTCTCTTCATGTTGTAGTTTAATGGCTCAAGCTGCTCTCAGACTCAGAGCCCCTTTTATGCCAGGTGAGTACTACAGGTGATGGCCCAGACCCCCACACCTGGCACTCCTGGCACCCCATGAAGATAAAGGCATACATATGCATATTGTCAAAGTAATTTGGAATATAAGTATAAACATTTGTGAGGAACTATGATTTAATGTAATAAAGCTTTTGGTATGCCCTGTGATAGACACCTCGGCTCCTGACCATTTGTTTATGGTTGGGTTTCAGGAGAAAAGGTGTTGGCTAGGTATGCAGTTCTTTTGTTACTATGCTAGTTTGTAAACAAAGGAGGTTACCTTTGGAGTGAATGTACTTAAGTCGAAGTCAGGCAGTGTGTTCTTTGAGTTACAACTGGCTGGTCGTTCCAATTCTGTGCTGTGATGCGTTGATTGTAAGTTCTAGCTCCATTTGATATCAAATTATAACACTCATTCTTCTTGAAACTTTGAATTGTCTCTGCCTTATTTGTCTCGAACTTTTGACTCAGTCCCCATCCAGATTTATCCAGGACAATATGCATATGCTGAATGGATACGGTAGTGATTGGCTGCCTGCCCGCGTAAATGGACGAGGAGGTCCGACGGCCACTATTCTCTTTGGATTTTTTTCACTGCCTGTTTTTCAGTCTTTTACTTTATTTTCTAGGGGAGGCTAGATTTTAGTTGGGCAGGCGGCCGCCTGCCCTGCCTCTATGGTGGGTACGCCACTGCAGTAGCCTACTTAAGTAGGTCTTCACTTATTGGTATGGATACACCTATTTATTTTTGGTTTATCTTGTTCTAATTTAGTTTATTCTGTTTAATTGTATCACTGGGTGCATACACAAAGAAAAAAGAAAACAATAATTGCAAGGACATGTAAATACAAGGTGGTTGTAATGTCCCATGAACTAATTGGAATAAAACTGCAAAACAAAACATAAAAATAAAAACGCCCGTCGCCCAACTCAGCCTTTATCCCTAAAAACCCCTCAATGGTGGGTGTTCCCTTGGAATTGGAGGCTTTTAAACCACCTCCGCTTTCCTCTCCTGAGCACCAGTGGTTGCATATGCTTTGCCCATTGCCATTGGGAACATTGTACATTTATATGGATAGAACTAAAGTCCTTAGCAGGTCTGATCAGTTTGTTTCATGGGCTAAGCCTCATACCGGCAAGTCCATTAGTAACGGCTCTCCCACTGGATTGTGAACACTATTACCTTAGCCTACACCAGCAAGGGGCACTGCACTTTGGGCAATTTGCCACTCACTTTTGCAGGATTTTATTTATTTTTATGTCACTGCGTCATCCCAGGCACACGCTGTCCTGAGCATGAGCTCTCAGTACAGTTGGACTTCTTGGGTTGGCAGTCGGTCTTTGAAATAAGCCTATTTAGCAACATGGGAGTAAGTGTATCCCCATAGTGAGGCACAGAAACTGTTTGTGAGAGAACTTAAGCTGATTTTTTCTATAACCTCAGTTCAGTCAGATAACTCACAAATAAATTGAACCAACATTTTATTACAGAGTGTGAATACAAGTGTGAATATAATATTTTATCTGGGCGTTCAGGCTCTGCTACATTTCTCTCCCTGCTCGGCCACCATAATCAAAAGGATAAGGCAAAAAGGCTTACAACTGGTTTCCATTGCGGTCCTTAAACACAACACAGACACAGCTGCCAACAAAACCACACAACACAAATGGATGGATATTGTTTCTTACAGCATTTTGAAAGTCCTCCTTTAGGAACCATCTTAACAATCCACCTTAACAGTAAGACCATTCAACTCATTCTCTCTTCAACGGTTCAACGGTCAACTGTGTTCCTTATCAACTCTCTCTCCATCTCCCCACAGCGAGAGAGAGAGAACATGTGAGCATGTATATACAATCTCTGCAGTGTAAATAATTTTGGCTCTTCTGATTGAACTTCAGCCAAGTGACTTAATTAAGTGTGCCTGCCATGCAATGGCAAAACACTTATTGTAATCCGCCATACTTAATGTTTATTCCTCCCCGCCAAAATTGGCCACTAAAAAAACAGTTAGGAGCACATTTCAGGCCATTTGGAGTCGATTGGTGGTACTTTGTAATATAGTGACACTATTTTGGGTCCATAACATTTCACTGAGCTAGGGACTCAGAAACAAATAACGGTAAACCTTTTGTGCACGACTCAATTGGTTCATTCATATCTGATTCTGCACACAGGAGGACCTTGTCATGCCCTCAAAATATATTTCCCTTTAGTTGTATTATGAAGATTGATTTATGCTTTATCGCACTGATGCTCACGAGCAACACTGCCGTGCAGTCATAAAGTCATGCTTAATTGTCACTCCTTGCGTGCTTGCCGTCAACATCAGAGTGTGAAGCAAATGTATTCAGGTTGATGAAAAGGACAAAAGCCAATAGTCAGGCATGAATAGCACAGCGTATTCTGGGAGGGCCTTTTAAAGGGCTAGTTCACTGAATTCGGGGAATATTATCCAATTTGCCAGACTTGGTTAGGCAGCCACTTCACCCAGGGGTTTCCATTGGCTTCACTGAGCATTTAGAGTTATCATTTCAATCTCCTCTTCCTTCAGAGGCCGACCTGGAAAGCTGCCAGTTAGGGGGTGAGATTTAACGGGATTTCCAGGCACGAGCAGCTTCCAGGGGAAGGCTTAGTAGCCAGATGTATAGGACTGGAGTGGCTTCAGGGGGGGGGGGGGTGCAGACAGAGGAGGAGAGACGAGGGAGGCCACTTAATGGGTCAGTAGTTTGTCCAGGAGGTCTGCGGTGCTACAGGGAGGCTGGTGCTGACTGGCACTGTCTGTGGATTGCTCCAGGGAGGTGAGGGGCTGACTGGAAATGAGGGAGGTAGGGGGAGAGCTGTGACTGTGTGTGTGTGTGTGTGTGTGTGTGTGTGTGTGTGTGTGTGTGTGTGTGTGTCGCAGTTGTGTGTGTGTGTGTGTGTGTGTGTGTGTGCGTGTGCGTGTGCGTGTGCGCGTGCGTGTGTGTGCGTGTGTGCACGTGTGTGTGCACGTGTGTGTGTGTGTGCGCGCGTGTGTGTGTATGTGTGTGTGTGTGTGTGTGTGTGTGTGTGTGTGTGTGTGTGTGTGTGTGTGTGTGTGTGTGTGTGTGTGCACGTGTGCATGTGCGCGTGCACGTGTGTGTGTGCGCGCATGTGTGTGTGCGTGTGTGTGTGCGTGTGCGCGTGTGTGTGTGTGTGTGCGTGTGCGTGTGTGTAGGGACATCAGCCCAGGAGATAGTAATAGGCGCTGATGCTCGCCCACTCACAATGAACCCTACAGGAGAGGTTTTCACGGGTCCAAAATGACAGACCAGAACCCTAAAGGATCCGTGAAATTTGTTCTGAGATCCGATTGGTTCCAAGATATTAAAGCATGTCCGAGAGGAGAAAGACCAGAGAGGCCCGGAATCCGAGACAGATCGGGTATTATATGGACCCGACAAATACAATACAATTGCTGCTAAACATTTTGTTCTACCAGTATATGAGAGTAA